>NW_024883145.1:0-129795 GCF_019059575.1 Amphibalanus amphitrite | reverse complement strand
TGATATTTACAATGTTTTGACACAAATATTTTTGAAAGAAGCAAATAAAAAACATCACAGCCAGCCAATTGCCCAACTGAGCTTCGCAAATTTGTGTGCAGTTAGCAAGACAGTCTTCAGTTACGCTAAGAACTTAATTTCCAGGTTCGATCTTTGTTTCGCCGCTAGAGGGGGCGGGGGTCTTTCCCACCCTGAGCATCTACCCCACTCCTCCCCTAATACATTTTCGAAGGTACAGAATATTACGAATAGACAGTGGGAGATAAAAAACCGGAATTACATACAAACATGCAAAAAGAATACCCAAAAGTCCTCAGAATCAAAATTTAACCCGCGCCCGGCTGGGGGTCCTGGATTTCCACGCCCTGCTGGGGGGGTGTTTGAACACCCCCCTTGTAACTCGGCTCCTGGGCCACGTAGCGATACGCGGAAGGCGGCGTTCGAAAGAGCGTCAAAAATAATGACGAAATCACTTCGGTCAATTTTTTGGTCAGGTCAAAGGTCAGGTCACCAGAGGTCATTGAAGGCAAAATTTCGCCGATTTCCAGGTCGAATGTCGAAAATTTCCAAGAAGCCAACGCATAACTCGAGAACCAATAGAGCTACAGCGCCGCGGAAAAGGGCATTCGATAGCCCTATTAAAGCCCTTTCTGAGTAATTCTCTCAGATTTGACCTAACGTCAACGGTTTTGCCTGCATAGGGCAAAAACTGCAAAAATAGCCGATTTTTTCGGAAACAGTTTTTCTGCAATAACTTTTGACCTAAGCCTTGTACGAGCTTACTTTTACCGGCATTGTGTTCCTCTCGTCAAGACGCATCGAATGAACTATAAGTGACCTTGAAAGGTCAACTTGAAAATTTGACCTCAGGTCAAGGTCATGACCTGACCGGAAAGGGTCATGTTGCATATCAGTCGATCCGTATCGTCGAGCTGAACACATCTAGGGCGTTTTCATCGCTCTAGCATGCCTCTATCAAAAGTTATTTGCGAAAAACTGTTAGATACTATTCGTGACCTAAGATGACCTCAGGGCATAAACAAGGGTCACGGACACCAATTTCATGTTCAGTGTGTCTAAACCACTTGTAATTCGGTGTTTGGGAGTGTTTATAATGTCTTTTGTCCAAAAGAGGCGCATTTCAATTTTCTCCCATTGACTTATAATGGGGAGGTCGCAAAATTGACCTGACCTTAGGTCATCGACATCAAAATTCTGAGATATACATTTTGTACATGCTATTGCTCTTAGCAATCGCTGAAAGTTTCAAAGCGATCGGTCACTCGGTGTAGCTATGACAGACATTGAAACTTTTTATGAGGTTAGGTCACTTCAAGTGACCTGGTGACCTGACCTTGAATGACCTTGGTCTGAAATTTTCACAACATGTGTAGAATTGATGTGGAGCGCGCCGTTTTTGAGATATTCGCGAAAAACCACAATTCGGCTTAACCCGAAAAAGATATTCGGCTTAACCCCCCCCCCCCGCCCCCAGCAGGGCGCGGGTTAAGCCAGCAAATTAAGTTTGGCCAGATACAAGACAAAAAAAAAACCATGCGAATTATTGTTATGGCAACCACTATCACTTAATCATCTCCTAGCTACCAACGATATGTTCACTTGCTACTTATTGTATCCATCTACTACTTTACGCTACAATCACTCCTCCTAAGAGATAATGTCCGCCGACAAATGACTTTCTGACCGTTGACCGGAAGCCAGTAGACACCAAGTCGGCCCAGAAGCTCAGAGTATTAGCGGTCGGTCGCGATACGAGCGAGTGAGATATGACGGTCATTCGTCGACAGATTGTGGGCAGTTGCCTGGTTGGGACCCTATCTGACTGTCATATAAATTATAGAGACGAGCTTGGAAGTACTCAGGGCATCTCACGTCTGGCAAATGTTCGGTCTGAAATGGAAAGATGTGATGTTCACTGAGTGATGCGAAGTTAGCGAACTAATAACTGCAATCTGCATACACAAAACACAGAACTCAAGCCAGGTGTAGGCACTTAGGACGAAAAAACAAAGGGCAAAGATACCTTTTCGTTGACAAAATGCGTTGTGTCATTTTCACAAAATACAAGTAACACAGTCTCTGAAAAATAAATTCCACAAAGTAAAAGCAGATTTATATATGCTTAAAACGAATTAATGACATACAACTGAAGTCATCCACTAAACTTTTCAAAACTGCAAATTAGCTCCTTGATAAATTACTGTATCATCGCATCATCCTAGGGCGGTATTGAAATTCACATTCCACCAGCTGAAGAGCAATTCTCACAAAATTGACCCACCTAACGTTAAATTGGTTCCCAAATTGCAGCCCTTCTGGCTATTTGAACCACTAGATACAACACTTCTTTTCTCTGACCCAAAAATCCTACTACATCCCCTAGAAATCCAGGAGATGTTCAATGAATTCAAAAACGAACATGACGAGTATGATTTTATATATACCGACGGTTCCAAATCAGAGAACCGCACAGGTGCAGCAATTGTGCACAACAACTTTACTCTTTTTTTCCGGCTACCAGACATTGCTTCTATATATACAGCAGAACTTTCTGCGATATTTGCAGCTCTAAAATACGTAAATACTGAAAGCATTGATAACGCAGTCATTTGCTCAGACTCTAGAGCAGCTATTTGTGCTCTGGCCTCTCTCAACTCACTATCACATCCCATAGTGGATGAAATAAGATCATTTATTAATACCAATAATCATAACATCAAATTCCTTTGGATTCCCGGTCATAGCGGGATAAGTGGAAATGATCGAGCTGACCTGGCAGCCAAAGAAAGCTTGAATGACCCCCAACAAAATCAAATTAGCTGCCCAGTCAATGATTACCTTAACGCAATAGCATTAGCCTCTAAAAAATCTTTCCAGCTTGATTGGAACGTAAACCCACATTTTCACCTTTACCCTATTAAGCAAGAGGTGGGACATTGGCACTCCTCTAGTCAGGATACTAGAATTAAGGAAATCATACTTGCTAGACTACGGATGGGTCACACCAAAATTACACATAATTACATTATAGAAGGAATGCCTCCTCCAAACTGTCACTATTGCGGGGATGACGTCAGATATAATATAAAACACTTTCTTATAAGCTGCCCACAATATCATCGTTTTAGACAACCATTGATTGATTACACGCAAAGACATAAAATAACTTTCAACATCGAAAATATACTAGGAGATACCTATCCAGATTTGCTAGAACTCCTTTTTAACTTTTTGCACAACACAAAACTAGAAAACTCCATTTAACATGAGGTTTGACGGAGCCCGGGACCTATCCTGGGGTCCCAATTGGACCTGACCTTTTCCTTCTGGGTCATGCCCGGTTCTCGACAGGGATCCCGCTTCACGGTTGAGGCCCACTCGAGACAGGATTGGTCGGTCCTAAACCGTCTGGTTATTAAGCCTTTCAGGGGGGGGGGGGGGGGGAACCTGTTCGGCCAGCTGCCGCCGGGCGTTAAGGGCTCCCCTATGGACAACCCTGGTGCCGGGGGGATGTGGCTCTCCTCCCTCGCCACTGGGGCACGACAAGGCCTGACCGGGCTTACTGAACGTGACTTCCCGACGTTACCAAGTTCTAACGTGACAACCACTGAGTCGCAGCGTCAGCTCTAAGAGCTACTCATTACCGATGGGAGAGCCAAAAATTGCTACCAACATTGACACCAACCGACTATGACTACCCGAATATGAGACTTCACTGGAATTGAAACTTTGGTTCAGCTCGAGTTGTTGTCGGCGCGCTTGGCGGCGCCGGTCGCTGCTTGGGGCCCGGCTCGCACCTGGCCCTTCCGCGTTAGCTGATGGGGTAGGGGCGGGGCGGGGGCTGGGTCCGGCGGCGGTCGGCGCCGGCGGGTGTGCTGGTGGCGGCGTCGGGGGAACCCTACCGATTTTGACCTCCTCCTTGCCCACCGATGCGGCATTGGCTTCAATTGAGGCTGATGCATCACCGGTACTACCCGCTACCTTTCAGTCATTCATAGACCCACAAAACAGTGACACTCTAGTGATATAACGTAAAGTAATTACTTCTAAAGGGATTTTTCCTGTGCAATTTGGCAAAAACGCACAGGTTTTGCCCTCTTGGCTAGGCACCAGGTTTTTTCTAGTTAGGACTTTTCCTGGTAGAAATCATACACAACAAACACTCCACAAAACAACACCACACAACAAAACACGAAGATACAGCTGCAAGACATCAGAAGTAAGTACTAAAATTCATCTAAATCTCGGCCTTGCCACTCTGGCCTTCTTTTCGGCTCTCCCTAGCTTTCCTCCCACCGGACGTCACATGAACCGGTATAACGTAGTTATTTGCCTTAGTCGCTAGTTTTGGGCCGGTCTTGAATAGCCGGTGGTAAAGTAACGTAAAACGAAAGATCTGGCTCATTGCCAGCTATTAGCTTCCCCTCCCCGGTATGCCTTAGTGCAACCGGGATGCAAAATCCAAAAAAAAAGCAATTCTCTTGCTTCCTAATCCAACTATCGCCGATCGAAAGCCTAACATTGTGATGCGAAAACGCCTTGCTTTGTGGACTGGACAATGATGCCTCCAGCATGCTCTTCTGACGTACCAGCACAGTAGCTGGCTCACATATATTGCCAGATTTTGGCAGCGTCTGTCTGTCAGATGAGATCATCCTAACGGAACGCGAGTCTCTATTCAGCTGCCGTTCAACACAGCCGGCTGCCGGGATCTACGTCAATACTTTAATACAGTTTACATAGATGTCATACACGCATGTCTTATGATGGAATGACAAGCGTCGGTATTGTGGTTTGACTCATACTTCAGAGAGAGGAGAGAGAGAGAGAGAGAGAGAGAGAGAGAGAGAGAGAGAGAGAGAGAGAGAGAGGGAGAGAGAGAGAGAGAAAGAGAGAGAGAGAGAGAGAGAGAGAGAGAGAGAGAGAGAGAGAGAGAGACAGAGAGAGAGAGAGAGAGAAGAGAGAGGCTTCTGATAGCACAGTGGAGACGTGGACATAAAGCTCAAAGAAACTTCAATAAGCTCTCATGCCCGTTGACTCGTATAGGTATACTCAATACTTAGCATACTGGAAGGTTGCGACATTCCCATATGGGCCCCATATGACCTCAGGTCACTTAGCACGGCAATAACACATTGCTTATTGCTGTATAATGCACCGCACTATGCCATGTGTCATTTCCAGATGGTACGGGTACCAAATCAATTTGTCACCACACAGTTGGCGCCTGGTGATAATTACTGCGTGACAGCTGATCCCATCCAGACTCCAACTCATGATCGAGTGTCAAACAAGCACTGATCACATTGAAATAAATGCTTACATAGTTACTAAGACAAACCAAACTGAACATTCCAAAGTTGTTAAGGTGATGATGTTTGGATATGAATGAGGCTATTGAGTTATATTGATGGCTACATTAAGCATGCATAGAGTAAATTTCACGGTAACCCGGCTCTACGTCCTTTTAATTTCATGGTAGATGACAGCGATTATAAAGCGAATACTCATACAATAAATGCTACGTGGGTTTGTGCCAGGCAAGACCAAGCAATGATCTTTGGTCGCAATGGTCAAGAAGCGCTATACATGCAGCGGTTTCAGAAGACAGTCCTAAGTAGGAAACACAAAGAATAGCATGCTGAGCGATATGCAATATTGCAAGTGCCTCGTGGACATCGACTGAGGCACACACGGGTCATGCTTTCTCATTTTCATAGTAGCTGAAGAGGCATATCCAATTGCTTCAAGAACAGTGATAGGAACACACGAGTCATTTTTTTCTCATCTTCACAGTGCATAGTTATATGAGGAATATCCTTGCTTCACACACAACTGAAGGCAATGAATCTGTCTCCCATCCCGAGCCGCTAGAGATGCTGTATCTTCTGAAGTCGCTGTCTTGGAGGCCTCTCGCCATTTCTGAAGAGGAAGGCGAACACTGCTGCGTAGTAGATAAGGTTGAACACTGCCCACATCATCAGCACGAAGCTGGAGACGAACATTGTCCACGCTCTCGGCTTCCCGTGAAACGTTGACGAATTTGACTTATTTTGATGTGCTCTTACAAGAAGAGATCAAAGTGTCAAGCCGTGGCCAAGTGAGTGATAAGTTTCACAGCTGGGGTTCAAGATTGTCGGTAGAAATGGAAGTTCGTCCTTTGCTGAAGTAGACTAGAATCGTCAACTTGACCTCTGAGCGAGCTTGCAACCTCCGTCTGTTGATGATGTTAGTATGACAAAGCAGCTGGGTCTTCTTGCTCCTTCGAACGGTTCTTCCTTGGCGACGAAACCTTGGTGGTGATCTCTTGCGCGCAGTTTTTCACAGGATGACAACACGCTCCACAGAACTCAACGCCGGAAATCCACCCAATTTAGCACACTGTCTCTTCCGCAGGTTCTTCAAGGCAGCACGACCAAGACCTGATTGATTCGGCTCGTCTCTCAAAGACCCGGCACGAACCACACCTGAGTTCAACCGTCACCGGCACACAAAGTGTTATTGAAGGGGGACAACCACAGACGTCAATCCTCCCCCACCTGGTAAGTACTTACCACAAGTGTGGACTAGAGGTGATTACGGTCAGAGCAGATGCACAGGTGTTGGTATTTAGTGTTACAGAGGGGTACCGCAATATCCCTGCCCTGTGGAAATCTCCCCACCCGTGGGGGGGGGGGGGTAGGTCTGTTTTAGTCTAATAAATAAGGCGTATTTTAGTCAATGCTTTAGCCAACAACGTAGTCAACAGCCGCATGCTTGACTACACGACCGTGCCGGAACAACATCAAAGAACCCCGATGAACAAAACTCATCAATAAAGACGGATCATCCCAATCATCATCCCCTGATTGCGGCAGCGCCCGTCGTTAGCACACTCTCATCCTTTTAACAGTACCGGAGAATACCCGTAGCTAATCATCCTCCTACTAGCTCCAGTCCTGTGACGGCGCGCCCGCCCTGACTGTCCGTCTCCTCCCAACGAGCCCCCGCCGCGAAACGTCAGATTTGTATGCATTAGCCGCCAGCTGGGACTGTGGGTGGGCAGTTGAAACGGCAGGGGTTGAGGGGGAGGAGGGAGCGGTAAAGTGACCGATGTGTTTGGGGTGGAAGTGGAGCTGAGCAGAGATGGAATCGACACAAAAAGAGAGCGAGAGGTGCGGTGTGGGTGGAAAAGAGAAGCAGAGAACGGCGATTTAATAAAAACATTTACCCGAAAGAGAAGCAGAGAACGGCAATTTAATAAAAACCTTTATCCGTGGAGATATGCTTACACCTTACACCTCTTCGCGGTCCTCCGCTCAGATCGGTGATTCGCCACCCCATCAGCTATGGTCGAAAAGTATCAGGGCATATTCTAACACATTTTTACTGCGTCCCAAAGTTGAGCAGAGGGCACGTGCTACGACTAAAGGCACAGGGCAAGGAACAGAGTAGGGCACTGAGGAGGGCAAGAAGTAGGGTACGGCAGGTTACAGGGCATGGCACAGGACATTTTAGAGGGAAGGCCGGGCACAGGTCAGGGAACCGGACAGGGCACAGGGCAGGGACGCAGTGGGTCAAATCAGCAGGGGCTACGTCCCAAGGCGAGGGGGCTGCGTCCCAAAATGGGACGCAGTAAGTGCCTTAAAATATGCCCTGAAAAGTATCCTTCGTCCAGCTCATTTACCACCGTATTCGGACCACTAAGAATAGACCCCCGAGTGGACGCTGTTTCTGAAGTGGAATCGGACTCAATTCCTGTCACGGATGCCAAGAAATCAGACCCGTGTCCAATTGAGACTTTCATAGATTCACCCGATCGAAGATGATCCTCTAGGATGCTGGGGGTCATGGATCGTCTGCAATCGTATCCATACACTCGTTCCCGTTCATTGCGTATGACGGACGGTGGTGTCCGCTGATCAATTCGGCAGTCAACCACCATATCGTATCTCTGTCGTCCCGTTCCGTTCCAGTGCTTCTCGTTCCGGCTTCGCCACTGTGTCGTTCCATCTCCCCATTTGTTGAATAGATGACGTGATAACGATGGTATCTGACTGTGTTTAACATACCGCTGAGAATCGTAAGCCATTTGTCAAAGAAGCAAAATCAGTGGTGCGTACGAAAAACGATGCAACTGCTCAGTTTTAAATCATGATAAAAAGCAAACGCAAGAGGAGTTCTTACAACAAGCCAGCTTGATGAAAAGTACTAGCAGGCGTCAGTGCTACTCAATGCTAAATGGCTTCGTAGTTTTTTTCAAGAAAACACGTGTCTCGTATTGTGACCCAAGTCATTCCTGTGCGTTGTCGGCGCAGCTCGAGAGATCCACGGATATGAAAGGGGTAGGGAGTCTTATATATTCACGAACAGGTTCTATCACCGTGTCTGATAACGTGGCTCTCTCAAACGTCTAGCGATGTGCGTCCCGGCCGCGCTTGCATTAAAACTTGAAGAGCTCGAGAAAATCCCCGCAGTTGCTGAAGTTTCAGAACTTTGCCTTGTTATGCAAAATTAGCGCGATATATCGTCGGTAAGATGGTAGAAAAGCGCTATTTTATGACATCGTCCTATGCATTAGTTATCGTCGTGGTGACGTTACGGTGTATCTGGTTAAAATGGCTGAGAGAAAGCGGTATAATCATACCTATGTGTCAGCTTTGTACAGATAAAACTTATTGATCTATCAGACTCTATGGATTGCTCACCATGGCAAATGTTTACAAAACATCTTCCTCAGTCTTTGCAAGCCATGCAAAGATACACCATAGGTGATTTACATGAACGGCCGGCTGTAAAACTAAACAGCTACATTAAAATGGAGTTTGGTCCCATGGAAGCTTTGACAGCGAACATGTAAGCGTTCAGGCGTAGATTTCTTTAAGTCAATATTTACAGTCCTTGCTTTCAAACGAAAATTCTAATAAAACTATACAGCAAACAGCAATTGTAGTCAGAAGCTATCCTTACGTAAAATCCTCATGTATGTCAATCCCTAAAGTCAATCAAATTTAATCAAACTGTCGCTAAAGTCATTGACATTTCCGCTTGTCAAAAGTCGTTACGCAATGGAGAATTAAGTGCGCTCAAGTCACACTCATTGTCACCGCGGCCAGGGACAGCTACGGATAATAAGGCTGAAAAAGTAGGTATATCTTGCATTGGTCATGTTATATCGTCTAAATTAACAGGAAAACATTCATCTGTAGATTGCCATTGGCGTCTACCATCTGTTCATCGCTATACTAGAAATGGGTGAATGTTACGTCTAAAGCAAAATATCTACATAGGTTCCGTCAGCTGCCGACCGGCCAAACAAGGGTCAAAACCATCGCTGCCCCGTCCAATTCAGACAAACTGCAGAGTGACCACAAATTATAGTGGGATTTAGTGGTCATTTGTTTTGCTGAACACCAGACAGCCGGATCCTTTCCTCTGCTGTTTATTGCTCAGTCGATGAGATATGCCGAAAAAACGGACAATCTCGTTGCTCTGAGCAAACGGTTGTGCGGAGTTGGAGAAAATGGGTCTAATTTTGCAAAGCGAATTAGCTATGTAAATTGAAAGCATAGGGTTGCTTTTTGGGATAGCTGAAACAGCTCAATAACAGAGCTACACATACGTAACTAAGTAACATGTCACATGTCATAAGTAACATGTCGACATAACATGTCGCTGTCAACGGTTTACATACTTTGCTACTAAAGCTCTCACTATCTTTTTGCTTTACCCCTTCCCAACGCCCTTTTGTCCTCACCATAGACCACCCGTGCCAAACCGCCTCTCTCTCTCTCTCTCTCTCTCTCTCTCTCTCTCTCTCTCTCTCTCTCTCTCTCTCTCTCTCTCTCTCTCTCTCTCTCTCTCTCTCTCTCTCTCTCTCTCTCTCTCTCTCTCTCTCTCTCTCTCCCTCTCTTTCTTACTCTTTCTCTCTCTCTCTCTCTCTCTCTCTCTCTCTCTCTCTCTCTCTCTCTCTCTCTCTCTCTTCTCTCTCTCTCCTCTCGTCTTCTCTTCTCTTCTCTTCTCTTCTCCTCCCCTCCTCCTCCCATCTCTCTCCCCCTCCCATTCCCAGAGCGCTCACCGCCGCATTCCAATACCCTCCTCAGACCGGCATCGGTTACCAATGACGTCACTACTTTGGGGTGGCGCGTGCCTTGGATTCCGTCCTAAGTGCAGCTCGAATCACTCTAAAGCCACCCAGCTGGAGTGGGATTCCAACGGCTTGGCAGCCATGAGAGGAAAACAAATGGAGGAAACACTCAGAAGACAATAGAACAACAACTGCTGGTCATAAATATAGATTTACAGCAAGGTTGTAGGCAAGCACATTTGCTCGAATCCATCTTCCATTTATGTAGTTATTCTAGATTGAATACCTATTCTCAGCCATGGGTCTTATGTTGTGTTGTCTTCAACCAGAAGGGGAGATAAAAAGGCTGATGTTGATTTTGACGGTAATGGATTCACTAATGGACCAGAACCAGACCGCATGCAATAAATCTACCCTATCTGCAGGAATTCATAAAAACGCTCTGAGGTATGGAGATATGAGTACCTAATGCAATGCAGGGAATGTTGGAAATTTGAATGAACTAAGCATTGCAGATCTATGACCATTGTCCATTGTTGTTGAATGGACAATAGTCGCTCACCAAGCAGCTTGTTTATTTGTTTATTGTTCCAAAAATAACCACAAGCCAATGCCCAGTTATGGCTGCAGTCCCACGTCGAGCTGCGTATATGCAGTGCCAGTGCATTTCATTTTTTTTCAGTATAGTTAATGACAAATATGTGCTTATCAGTTTAGCATCAATGGTATGACTCACAGTGATCTGCAGGTGTAACTCCTGTCCTGCTTATGTTACCTGCGAATACTCATCTAACAGTAGCATATTTGCTTTGGTGCCAAGGTCCATGCACAACAGTGAACAGGCATTCAAGAAATGCCCATAATAATCATTTCCTCCTTATCTTCTGAAGGAAGATTTCGTACCACAAGGGTCAAAACTAAAAGCCATTCTCGATTGAAATATACGGATTCAGCTTCGATAAAATCTCCATGCCACGGAGTGACGACCATGTTATAAATTCTAACGCACGCCGTAATTACGTCCGTTTACATATGGGGTGCTCTCTGCGCTAAACGACGGACGTATGTCATACCTGTCCTCTGAACTGCCCCATTAATGCCCTCAGCTGGTGGTGCTGTGCTGGTCTGCGCAGGGAACTCGTGACTCACGAGTCGGTCCCCCGCTGGGCCGGGCGCTCATTAGGCCGAGGGGTGGGCTCCTCAGACGCTGGCGAAAAAAAAACTTCAATTATCTTAGCAAGGGATGGAAATCTGAACGTTTGAGAACCTGAACGCTTTCTTGGATATTATAATATTCAAGCTAAAAAACTTAGTAACGATGATAAAAATATCGAAAATCGAAATAACTTAACAATAGGCAGGGCACTTTAAATGAATTCGCCAAGAAATAGGAATTAAATGCAGGTGGCATCAATGCATGACCACAAAATGTATCTTTCCAATCCACCCTATTTAAAGTCCTCCACATGGTGAAAAAAAAAACAATTATTCTGTATTCAAAGCTCCTTTTGCCGCCTTCTGAAACACGTCTGCCAGTTGTTGCTGATTTTTCCGTCGCTCCCGACCTGTGACGTCACCTACGGTGTAGAGTCGGGCCGGGTCTGCGCTAAGTGATGGTCTGTCAGCAACGCAGGCGCGCGCGGTCGGAGGGCGGGGAGAGGGAGGGAGGGGAGAGAGAGGGGAGAGCAGGGGCGGGGAGATGATGGGCGATAAATCTGAGACCGTGGCGATAGAGAATCGCCGCGCGATCGCCGGCGGGCGTTAGCATACCGGCACTCAAATTCGTAGAAACTGTTTAATGATCTGGGCTGTAATTAATTCGATACAAACATAAAACTGCACTAAAATGAATGCATTTAGCACGTTCATTATGCTTTCGTTAGCAGCCTTACGCTTGCAATGTTATTCAATCAACCCCTTGCTTCAGGATTAAGCCAATTAATATGAATGGTGCGTGATTCATGAAATCGATAAAACTGCAATCGTCTAATGCATTTCGTCTATACCTTTTTAACTCTGCAGCTTGGCAGGGCATCTGGCATTCCGATGAAAGGCATATAGAGATACGATGTTTAGTGAAGGCAAATGTTATCCAGGCTTATTTTAGTCACACTGTATAATTATTGATCAATAGCGATAATTAGGCAGCTTCCAAGCAGTTAAGTGCATCAATCTAGGAATCAAAATCGCCAGTTTGTGCGATGGCAAGTGACAGAACATTTGGCAACGTCAACGGGGTATTGCGTTTGTTATTCCAACGTCGGGCCGCATCCTTGTTGCCAAACGTACACCGCTAACAAATGCCCCGTGCTGGGAAATTGGACACCCAACCTGTCTTGTTAATGGTCTTGGCGATGTGATGATGCAGATTGGGGCTGCAACAGTAGGTGTCGAATTTCATTTTCCACCCCACACATACGTCAATTGCTCAAGAGTTAGAGGAGGGGTCTTGTTTCAGAAACAAATAAATTCATAATTGCAGGAATAGCTGCCAAGGCTGGTTTGATAAAAGCCAACACGATTCTGAGTTCAGACTTCTGGGACCTGAGTAGAAGGAAGCTGAGATGCATTAGTTGCCTAACAATCCCCCTCTATCACCTCAGTACCCCCCCCCCTCCCCCAGCACCGATGGGTGAAAGCACGTTCCTCTACTGCCCCAAACTTCCCACTTCATTTCCTTTGTGCAGAACAAACTTCCTCTCCTGAACAGCGGAATCATTGGTTGCGTTTGAAACCCAATTGTCGGCCGGTCATAACTCTTACCGGAAAATGGACGTGAAGACTTGCCGAGTGAGCTCCCGACGCAAATGGGAATTTAATGGGCGGTCTAGTGAAATGTGACCCATCTCTTCCATTCGTTTCGAACCCCTCCCTCCCTTACTCCCCTCTCTCTCTCTCTTTCTCTCTCACTCTCTCTCTCTCTCTCTCTCTCTCTCTCTCTCTCTCTCTCTCTCTCTCTCTCTCTCTCTCTCTCTCTCTCTCTCTCGCTCTTTCACTCCTTTTTATCTTATCTATCTTCCTATTGACGATGACGCTTTCTTATCAGGGATTATAAGAGAAACACTATATAAGAGAGAGAAAGAGAGAGAGAGAGAGAGAGAGAGACGAGGTTATTGATGTTTTTCTTCGAGTAACCGCGTATCTCATTCGATGACGCAAATTAAAACACTACTGACTACACACAAAGAAGCCAATATATGAAAAGTGATGCCAACATTTAAATTGATCTCGTCTCATTCCAGACATCTGTAACGATATCCTCATTAATAAAATTAAGAATCTGTGTACAAAATACGTGACGTACCTGACTTGACGACGTACAACTAAGAAATAACGCTCTTGGCCTAGGTGTTACCGACATTCGGGGGCAGAGACTCTAGATGTTTAAGTCCCTACTGCACAACTGTTTATTTAGTTGACTGGTGATCGGCCTTGTAAACCGATGCCTATACTGAGATGTAACGTTGATGCATTGTAGATGCTTTTCAACTAAATTTACGCCTTACTGATGGACAATCGAAATGCGTGTGGTCTAGTGATGTCAATTACGGAAAATCGGAGTACCGATACCAAACCAAATACCAACCGAAACCACGGGAAAATACCGAAACCAAACCAACTTGGGAAACTGAGGGAAATGCCTACTTTTTACCGATTTCTTAGCCTCTTATGCATTAGTGAGGGCTTATGATACCAACAAAATACCAAACACATTACGATTGAAATACCAAATACCAAGTCGGTATCGGTTTGGTATCGGTATACCAAAAAAGTTGGTATCCGATTGACATCTCTAGTGTGGTCTATAGAAACTAATGGCCACGGCAAACTTGAATGCTGCGTGAGCTGAACGGTAGCCGAGGCAAAAGTAAAACAGAAATAGATATCTAATCAGGAATCCTGTATATCATGTTTCGACAAAAAAAACACACACACATCCCGATATATTAACCCTCGCCGGCCGGGGGGGGGGCGGGTGCCGCCCCCCCCCCCATAGGGTTTTTTCGCGATAGCTCCGAGCACGCTGGCGATAGAGAGCTGAAACTTGGCATACCTGACCTTTGATTCAAGCCGGATCTTTTGACACCAACCGCATTTTTGGGTCAGGTCAGGTCACTGACCTATGACGTCATAAGTGAACCTCTGCACGGTCTTCAGATGTCGCAACTTCGCAACGCCCTCACTGCCAGAGGAGATGTCACAGGGAAATG
Source organism: Amphibalanus amphitrite (assembly GCF_019059575.1). Taxonomy (NCBI): domain Eukaryota; kingdom Metazoa; phylum Arthropoda; class Thecostraca; order Balanomorpha; family Balanidae; genus Amphibalanus; species Amphibalanus amphitrite. Next base: position 115,497 of record NW_024883145.1, on the reverse strand, counting down.
AAACTTGCAGGATCTAGTATACATTATGAGTCTCACAACTTATATATCTCGGATTTTTCCTAAAGGTCATATGAGGTCAGGTCATTTTCGTGACCTCACCATTATAAGTCAATGGGAAAAAATGAAAACTGCTATTCTGGCGCCGGGAACGATCTCCAACTATCTCAAGCACACAGAATCGTGATTTGATGCACTCCTTGCAAGGTTAGATGCGTCACTTTTGCAATGTTGACCTTGCGTGACGTCATTTATGACGTCGTCAAGGTCATATTAGTTTTTTCGTCAATAACTCTTGATCAAATTGAGCTAGCGAGTCGGGAAAGCCACCAATGGACTCAGGAAGACCTGCCAAATCGAATTATATGCGACATGACCTCTTTCGACCAACTTCGTGACCTGGGGGTGCTGACCTGACCTTGACCTGAGGTCAACACCCCAAGTTGACCTGACCCGGACAAAAAGTATATCATTCGACGCGCCTGAGGGAGGCGGAACACGATGCTGCCAAAATCGCGGCTCTGCGGCCGTTTTTTTTTTTTTGCAAAGTTATTCACCAAAAACTGAACCGTACCTAAGGGCACTTGACCTGACCTCAGAGGTCACCGGTTGACCTAGTACCAATCTCTGCGTCTCGTAACGGCGCACACGCTCGTTTTTTCCGCGACGCGCTAGCTCCACCAGAGGCGAAACGGCGAGGGGGGGTCGTACCCGCCCCCCCCCCCTCGGCCGGCGCGTATGTAGAAAACCAATAGGTCCGGCGAGGGTTAAGATTTTCAGTCTTTTCCCACACCACACGATATTCCCAGATCATTGAGGGGCGAACTCATCACGCGATTGGAAAGCGCGAGCGTAGCGCCGCCTGGTGGCTACTACGGGAACTAGGCCGAGTTCCAGACACTGGTGTCGCTGGAAGCTGAGCATGCACTGGAAAATGGTCGCTGGATTATGGATTTTGGACGGTTGTGATCGATGAACTTTATGGAAAGTAGGTACTATCCAGTAGGTATCCATTTAACCAAGAATGAGTTTTTATCCAAAACTGAGACACAAAGCTAAAAATGTGGGATATGAGCAAAATTGAAAGGGACGAAGCAGCAGGCGTGCATAAAAATGACCTCAAATGCACACAAAGTTATGACATGTTACAGAGTGTTTACAACGGCACACATTAGGCAAACATGTGTCACATGACTTTAATACCAAATATCAAGTTAAGTGTAAAGAGACCTTGTCTAACCTGACCTGGACCTATAGTAGCTGCATAAATAGTAGCTTGGTGTTTGGGAAATGCATCGTTCATTCTTATTTCTTACGCACGTCCTTTGTCCAACATGCGCTGGATATTGACAAACGTCAATCAATAAAACGAAAGTGCATCAGGAGCATTTATGTTAGTCTTTCTAACGACGCACCGCCGAGCACGCTTAATTAGCTTCGGAGATCATTTGAAAGAAGAAGACTAAAACACCCATTCCCTTCCGTCAATTACGGTCATCTGAGTGCTCCTGGCAATAAATTCAAGCGTTACCCTGTCAGGAGCCATGTGTTAGTAACATCATGCATCATAGATCATCGTGTTTTGAACACAATTGCATAATAAACTACATATTCAATTGAGATAAAAAGCGACTGATCTCTTATCTCTTATGCCAGGCATTGGTGTGTCATAAACGGGAGCCGTCTAATGACATCGCCATTGGACCAGTGTCAAACAGGTGACACATGCCTTGCTAGCATGACTGTCGATGATGATTCACAATCGCCACAGTCCTTGGGCTGTCAGAAATTGTTAATAGCGTCATATAGAGCTGCAAAGGCGGACGGAGCCATGCGGTATCCGCCGCCGCTTTGGTTCCGGCTGTTTTCCGGCTGTTTACTGGTTATTTCCGGTTGTTTCCGGTTACATTTTGTCTTCTTTGATGGGTTTACGACATTATTGTGCCAGTCAGCTCCAGCCTTTTGTGTCAAATTGTGTCAGCATAAAGCTAAATCATGGGCTACAGCATCGAGTTTTCCGATTGTAATATCGAGTTACCGACGGCTGCGTCGGCTTTGTCCCCTAGGACGGATCACGCAGCGTGCGGGCCGGCCACCGAGGTCACGTGGTGTCGCGCCCGGGGCTATGCCTGACAGGGTCCGGGGGGGGGGGGGGGGGTAACCCGTGTGACCGGGCGCCCCGGCGATTGGCTGCTCGTGCACCGTGGATGCATCCCAATCCGTCGGCAACACTATACTTATGTCATCCAGACTGTATGTAGAAAACTTAGGACATGAATGAATTGTCCTCAGGAAGAGAAGTGAGAAGCACCTGGGGCATTCCACGATAGATCGTACCAGGCCCGTCACCCTCATCTCTCAGATTTTAATGAAAATTCGTCCTAGGGGTAATCATAGGCCCCAAAGACGCCTAGCAAAATATCAGACTTCTCAGAACAAAACTTTTTGAGTTATATTGCATTACATTTTTTTAATTTCGGTTTGTAACGGTGAGTTTGATGGCCCATAACTCAAGAACGGGTTAAGCTACCAACAAACAGTAAACAACACTAAGCTTGCGATGAATCAAAAATTAATACTACCATTTAAAAATTCCAAAGAAAAATTTTCATTGTTGAGCAAAAACCTTAATCTTTTTTCATTTGCCTCTAATGACCTTTGGGACCAAAATTTTTCAAATTTTTATTTTTTCAAAATAAACTTCATGTCATTGCAAATCGACATGCAAAAAATTAGAAAGGTGTTCTTTCTATAAAATCCTCATTTTCCCGCAAACAAAATGGGTTTCGGAGGGGTTGATACGACCCCAGCACGCCATTTCGCTTCTAACAGCTAGAGCCTCGCGGAAAAAACGAGCGTGTGTGCCGCAACAAGTCGCAACGATTGGTACCCGATTTTAAGGTCTCAATTTAACCGGTAGCGTCTGAGGTCAGGTCAAGTGACTGAAGTTACGGGTTCGGTTTTTAGTAAATAACTTCGCAAAAAATGACCGCAGAGCCACGATTTTGGCATCATTGTGTTCGCCTAGCTCAGGTGCATCGAATGGTATACTTTTTGCTAGGGTGAGGTCAACTTAAGTAGTTGACCTCGGATCAAGGTCAGGTCAGAGCGCCTCAGGTCACGAAGCTGGGCAAAGGGTATCATATGGCATATCATTTGATTCGGAAGGTCTTCCCGAGTCCATTGGTGGCTTTCCCGACTCTCTAGCTCCATTTGATCGGGGGTTATTGACGAAAAACTCGTGCGACCCTAGTGACGTCATAAATGACGTCACGCAAGGTTACCAATGCAAAACAAAAGCATTGGACTTTGCAAGAAGTGCATGAACTCACGATACCATGTACGTGTGGGATAGTTTTAGATCATTCTCGGCGCCAAAATAACAGTTTTTATATTTCCCCATTGACTTATAACAGTGATGTCACGTGACCGACCTGACTCACGTTACCCTAAAAATTCCCAGATATACAAGTTGTGAGACCTCTGGAGGACACCATGTATGCGTCCTGTAACTTTCATCTCGGACAGATATGGTCGTTGGCGTCCAAAACAATGTCAGAACCAAACAGCCTTTTTCACCCTCGCGCTTATAGGAAAGAGGGTTGGATGAACCCTCTTTTCACTTTTTTCAGATGACTCAGACTTCAATTGAAATTTCAGTAACCCGTGATGTCACTAGGCAGCTTTACCACGCCATTTGTAAGCTCCCCTCCCGAAATCACTATTCGAAACCGTTATCGTGACGTAAAATAAATACATTTATAGAAAGAACACCTTCCTAATTTTTTGCATATTTGTTAACAATGAGCTAAACATTTTTTTTAGAAAAATAAAAATTCAAAAAAATTTGGTCCCAAAGTCGAAAAAATACAAATTAAAGAAAACTCGATATGTCATACATCAAAAATAACGTATTTTTCGAAATTTCAAAAATACATATTAATCTCTGTTTCATTGCAAGTTCAATGTTATATAACATTTGGCATTTGAATAATCCGTCTTAGAGTTACAGCCCGCCAAACTTAGCGCTGCAAAGCAGGATCCAAAAAATGTTATACACCATAACTCAAAAAATACTTATCTGATAAGCCTGAAATTGTTACAGGTGGATTCAGAGTCCCTGATTACCCCTGAGACCAATTCTCGTCAAATTCCGAGAGATGAGGGTGTCAAATTGGAAAAAAGTGGTACGATCTATCGTGGAATGCCCCACCTACAAAAGTGCATGTTTGGAAACGTGATTACAATGTTTTTCCATAGGTAGGTACACATCACAACCCCCTTACCACCAGCCTGAATCGAGCCTTACCAACAGTATTTGCCAGCTCAAATGAAGCAGAAAAATAGGTTTTCGGTGTTTGATGGCCATTGGCCACATATAGTGTGCCAATTTTTGTTCAATAAATCAGTACGATCCTAGATCGGTTACTCGTTTCATCCTAGTCAAGCGCAGAGCTACCGACACGAGCCCACATCGGGAGTCTCCCCCTCCCTTGGAGTTGTGTGGTGCCGACGGTGGCGGATGGTAGTCTCTGCCTTGACAATCCTTACATTCCCTCTCACAACGAGAGGAGAACTACTAGCGGTATGCACTGCTAGCAGTTCAAGTGGTGACCGGCTACTTTCAGCCGTGCCACAATGCATTACAATCCAAGGAAACGGCATGAATCCGGCGAATGCTGAACTGAAGAGAAATTTTAAAAGCAGCCAACCGTTTTCCTTTATGTCAAAGGAATGCAAAAAAAATAAACATAGAAAAGGATGTCTATATCCTCCCAGCATTCTACCCTAAGGCCATGACACTTTGCCTTCCTCAAGACACACAGCAGCCAACATTAGCATTCAACGCTAATCACATTACCTTTCCATCAGCATTCATCACATCAGCTCAACCACGTGGACCAGCCGTGTCAAACCGAATCGCGTCAAATCGTCAGCAACATAACCCCTAAATTATCCTTCCCTTCCTAGCCGCCCCGCGGGCCGGACTCCCGGCCGGATGGGCCCCTACTCACTGGTCAATTACCGGTCAGAACCGACCGGAAGTCGCCAGTTCCGGTTTATAGCCGGCCTGCGTACTGCCGGCCGCTAACCGCCCATGTCATGCGTTTCGTTGTGTAAAAAGGTCAAAACAGGCGGGAGTGGAGTACCATAAAGATATCGAAACGCGTTGTCATGGTGGTTTGTGAAGGCATGATTAGAAACAACTGGCCTTGTAGCTGATGTCAATCGTTGTTTTGGCTAACATATAATCATTGCCCTCACACATTGAAGCTACGTTTTATCCATTTCTGTGATAATCAATAGAGAGCTAATTTGGCCACACCTGAAAAATACATGTTACCTGCTTTGCATTTGATGCATTGATATGCAAAAAAAAAAATCCCTGGTCTTGTGACTTGTGCTGGCGGAAAAGCTGCTGAATTCGTGTAGCCATTTCGCCTAGGGCTGATAATCCCGGGATCGGGATCCCGGGATCCCGGGATTGTATTAATCCCGAATCCCGGGATTAGAAGCATCGGGATTTCGGGATCCCGATATTTTCCGTACAGAAACATCGTTCATAAAGTGTAGCTGATAGTAGGTATGTAAAAAAGGTAAGTGAGTAACAACGCATTACAGTGCAGTTTTATGTCCAAAGATCTTACTTACGCCGTGCAAAGTCGTTATGCACAAGTATTGGTTACATAACTATATACCTAATTGACATTGTTTCACACCGTCTCAGCCTTCACAATGTGGCGAGAGACGAGCTCTCTCTCGGCTCATCTCTCGCTCCCCGCGACGTCCCTCGCGTACTCGGTTTAACAGATCATTTTGCACGATGACATACCATGCCGACTATCGAATTCGAGTCCATCGAGTGGGAGGAGGTCGGCCGTCTTCTCTGTGTGACTGTGGGAGCACGTCTGGTGGCTCAGTTACTGTCAGTGCCCCGTGGCTGGACGATCCATGAGGCTGGCCGGGCGCCCTGGGCATGGTTACCGTCAGTGAATAATTATTAATTACGTGCCTTTGTGATAAGCTATAGCTAACTTTGCCAAAATGTCGGATTTTGCTGAATTTAAAGGCAGTGCGGTGTGGGAACATTATCTAAGAAGTCAAGATGGCCACACAGCAAAGTGTCGTCTTTGTAAAAAGGTACTGAAAATATCTGGAGGTTCCACCAAAGGACTTCACGTCCACCTCAGGAGCAAGCATGGTGGTATGAGTGTTGCTGGACCATCCCGATCCGGAGAGACGCCGCAAAACGTGTCCGGCGAAGGTCAAGGTGAGAGCGCTAAAACCACGGCACCGCATCTAAAAGGAATGAAGACCTTAGATTGCTACTATGTTTCCAAAACGGACGACGACCTGGATGCTATCCTAGCTAGAATGTGCGCGAGAGATGGGATACCTTTTACAGTTTTCTGTACCTCACCGGACCTACGCGGACTTTTGGCTGCTAAAGGATATAAAAACCTTCCAACCCATCACAACACGATCCGCCGGCGTGTCCTCAAACACTGTGCTCGCCTGAAGTGTGACGTGAAGGCGAAACTGGCCGAAGAATTGTCAAATGGCAAACGGTTCTCACTTACGATCGACGAGTATACGTCCCTGAAAAACCGTCGCTATATGAGCGTGACTGTCCACTGCGAAGGTAACATGTGGGGTCTCGGTGTCGCGCGTTGTCACGGATCGATGCCAGCAGAGAAATGTCTGGATCTTCTGCAGGGCAAGCTGGCAGAATTTGGCCTTGAACTCAGTAAGCACGTCACCTGCGTCACAACCGACGGAGCTTCGGTGATGGTGAAATTCGGGAAGTCACTGCCATGTGAGCACCAACTCTGCTTCGCACACGGTGTTCACCTCGCCGTTGTCGACGCTCTGTACTCGGGTGACGCCGGGCAGACCTCTGAACAAGCAGATGACGACCGTGGTGGTGGTGGACCTAACCAGGTGAGCTTAGTATACAATTATGCATACATCTGATATAGGCACCTAGCGTGAAAATAGAATAACAGTGACGAAATGGTAGAAAATTGTGCACCAAAGTTCGTATCATTTACTGTGCGATTTCACTTCATAAGAGTCAAAGAACAAACAACATTTCACCCAGAGAACAAGGCTTAAGAGCATCGAGCTCAGTTTCATCCGCATCGCGCAATTACTCTCCTTAAAGCATAAAGAGTCGTAAATCTTCATCTACAAATAATCCGAGGAGCCAACACAGCAGGATGACCCCTTAATATATGTACATCTTATATAGATTAATAAGGTAAGGATATTGTCGCCTTGCAGGTGAACTCGTCAGATGAATCCGACGGTGATGACGAGGATGAGGACGACAACGTGGAAGAAAACACTACACTGAAAACAATTTAACCCAAGGCTCGCGAGTAAACCGGTGTTTTGCAGGTACCCCTATCCGCAACCATTTTTAACCACCCTCCCAGGAGTACAGTAAGGTCCCATTGCAGTGTAGTTGTCCCTGCTCTCAGCGGACTTGTCCGCTGACAGCGGTTATATCCGCTCAGAGCAAGTACGACTACACCGCAATGGGACCTAGCACTACTCCTGGGAGGGTGGTTAAAAATGGTTGCGGATAGGGGTACCCGTAAAACACCGGTTTACTCGCCAGCCTTGGGTTAAATTGTTTTCAGTGTACTGGTGCTACTGGTCACCACGAACTACATAGTTCGCTCTCTCCAGTCGTTAAAAGCATTAGAAACATTGTCCGCTGGTTTAGAAAATCGCTCGTACGAAATGAAGTCCTTCAGAAATACGTCAGAGAGGAGCGTGGGCAGGAACTGATGCTAGTGCTAGACTGTAAAACCCGATGGAATAGTTTGTATGACATGCTAGAACGATTTGATAACCTCAAAGCAGCTGTCCACAAAGCACTCATTGACATAGGAGACAAACGTATGAAAATGATCGATGATTATGAATATGCCGCCATACCTGCGCTCATTCGCTGCCTGAGAATCATGAAACTCGGAGCAGAAGCGCTATGCAGGAGAGAAAGTGGACTATTGGAGGCTGAAGCTGCTCTAAAGTTTATGTTAAGCGCGCTTGACAAGGAGGACTGCGCGATTGCATGTAAACTGTCTGATGCGTTGAAACAGCGCATCCGACAGAGACGGTCACGTGCGGCTAAAGTCCTACAATCGCTCCATAACAAAATGTCGGCAGACAGAGACTGGAAAGATATTTTTCCTAGTGCCTCTCGCAAGGAAGCACAGGACTTAGTTGTCCACATGATGGAAAGATTGGGAGAACAGATGCATGATACCGAAGTAGGTGTAGATACAGAAGTGATGGACGCTGATGATCCTGAATCAGCGCCGTCTCTTCAGTCGATGCTTCAACAAGCTCTAGATGAGGTAAAAGCTCCAGAGCAAGGCACCAGTTCATGCCCGTCTGGGATTAACTTTTCGCAATCTTCTCTGATGATGACGAAGGCCATAAGGAAAGAATTGGAAAATTTACCTATCTCAGGAAGGACAGGCATGGTAGCGCTGTCCTACAACTGGCTGAAGGGCATAGTTCCTACGAGCGTTGAATCGGAACGAGTGTTTTCCACTGTCGGGAATATCGTCACAAAAGTGCGGTCGAGTCTCGGCGACGAAGTCGTTGATGCACTTTGCTTCCTCAAGTGTAGACAAGTGAATGTGACTAGGACATGCTGCTGGTCAGACGACCACAATCCGTAGGCACGTCTACTGTATCCTGACTCGAAATATAAACAAGAAATACAATGATCAATGTCATTCATGCTCTTATATTTGTTCGGGGTGAAGGTGTATGCCTGGTATTGTGTTTATGATGGTAAGGATGCGCCATATACATACGATATTGCAAGAAAATTCTGCTTTGTAGACAGGTTAAAATAAAAACTGCTCAATCCCGGGATCCCGGGATATCCCGGGATTGCATTTCTAAAATCCCGGGATCCCGGGATTGCCAAAAAGTCCCGGGATTATCAGCCCTAAATTTTCGCCCATGGTATAACAAGGAAATGCAACTGGCCAAAGCGCCACTGACCCAATAATGGAACGGTGCGCGACTGAGACCAGCTGTGCTATGCACGTGTTTATGAAGCTGGTAAACATAGCCAGAACAACTGATTTCCTGTACACTCAAAATAATATTTACTAAGTCCCGTATTATCCAATATCTTAGCAAATCTCACGAACCCAAAGCGTGCCAAGTCCACATCAACGCAATCCAAAAGCGTGTTAATGTCCATTTAACACGACTTAGGTTAGTGAGATTTACCAGGATAACGCGGAGCGCGGCGGAAGTTAGTAAATGTATCTAACAGTGTAGTCACCAGTCGGCAAGCACCACAACAAGGATTTGTAATTTTGACAGTACGAGTAAATATAAATATGATAAGCGTCATTTTGTTTAGAGAGAAAGACTGAGAGAGGGAGTGTAATATATGAAACGGTTGAATATAAGTAGGCATGTGCCCTGAAATCTAATATAGACAAATTTTAGGGGACACGTTAGATTCAGCCACGCCGAGGGGTGTCCAAACCCTGTCTATCCCTTACAATTAAATATTGGTCAAAGCAGTCATTAGAAGATGAGTTATCCATAATCATATGTAAATGTCCATGTCTATGGCCGCCACTCTACGTCCCCCCAAAAAAGTCGCACATTTTGTCTGTCATGACTCACTGAACAGTGAGAACACAAAACATTTTGTGCTGCCGTGGCAGTCCCACCCGGGTCACTGCCGGGCGTGCCGCCACTACTAGTTCCGTTCGAGGCTGCGCATGACCCTGGGTGTGGGTCCGCCCCGCGGGGGAGGAGGGGGCAGGGTGTCAGGGGGGGGGGTCAGGGGGTACTCCACCGCCGCCCAGTTACCGCAGTACTGGATGACTGGCACACAACCCGCGCCAATAAAAACCACCGGGAGCTGCCGCTGGACCGATCAGTGAGCTGCGCTGGCCGGGCCGGAGCTGAGCTGCGCTGATCGCCGCTGGAGCTGCGCTGATCGCCGCTGAGCTAATCCGCTCTGGAGCTGAGCCATGGCGCTGTTCGGCCGTCTCTGGGTTCTGCCCGTACTTCTGGCACTGCTGGCCGCGACCAAAGGTGAGGGTATGTACGGCACAACATTATATAGGTTTAATGAGTTTTCAACCTAACGGATCAACTAAATGCGATTTATTGCTGAGTCCTAGTCGTTGATAGGCATTTCAATGTCTGTTCCCTTGTATGATTTTATTGAATTTTGACAACACTACATTTCTATGAAGTTATTTTGATCAATTTTCCGTGTGCATTGGGTTTATTTCAAATCACTTCATTACACTTGGAGAATGCTTTCATGAAGCTATTTTGATCAATTTTCCGGGTGTCTGGTGCTGATTTTAGGCGATGATTCTGGCTCCATGGAGTCAGGCGAGGTCCTAGAGATGCTGGACGATACGCTGGAGACCATGAGGGTAGCCGGCTGCCTTCCTGACGATTACGTCTCACTAGAGCTTCCCTCCTGCGAGCAAGTCAACGGGGGAGTGTACGACAAAATTCTCTGCGTCGCCAAAAGGTGATAGTTGCTGCTTAGTGGCAGGACAATCTGTGCAGCAAATGAACTTGCATTTATTACCATTCATGCTAAAAACATTGTACGCAAGGGAAGCATGTGACTGTGAAAGTAACTTGGTGCTTGGCAGGGCTAAGATTAGCTCGTGTTTGAATTGCGTGGGCTGGAGTAAGGCAACGTGAGTAACAATAGTTTTAATCCATCGCATACATGTAAGGTCAGATTAATGCCATCAGATGATAAACCTAGTCTCAGATAGACAGATAGAGGCTAGAATTGCGAGGCGCCCACTCTATGCCTCTTTTTGTTGGACAAGTTTCCATCATTTGACCAGGCTCTGGAAGCCATTTTTTTTCTGAGTTACGACTTCTTGAACAAAATTCTAGAACAGAATTGCGTCAGAACAGCGGCCAAAAAGAGGACTACCAATAACTAGTAGCTAACTATAACAAATAGCTTATAACAAATAGCAAATAACTAGCGGTTTCATTAGTTTAGGACAGTATCACACACAAACATGCCTGTTCAGCTACAAAACAGGCTGTGAAATCGTGTCAGCTATTCACCATCCTGCATGACCTGTTCTAACATAATATTTTCGCTTCCAGTGCCGGCTTTGCCAATGAGTCTGGGTCATATAATGCTGAGACCGCCACCACCTTCATCGGCTCTTTGAGCTCGGACGAACAGTGGGTGGAGGCGACGAAGGCGACGCTGAACTCCTGCTCTTCGATGATGTCCGATGAGCTGCCCGACAACAGGCAGGGAGTCTTCATGTTCGCTTGTCTGGTGATGTCGCTCAAGTTCCAGTGCAACGCCAAGCGTACGGGAGATGCCATGCAGTCGATTATCGGAACTGAGGGTCAATCCATCGGACAGGCTCTGGCTTATATCGCCGAGGGCTACTGTGTGACTGGCGGCCTTAAGAACCCCGACAGCATCGACGAATGGACGGCGTGCTCCGAGCAGAACTCCCTCGACCTGGAGGTCCTCGCCGAGGCCGGAGAGGCCTACAAGAAGTTCGCGTACACTTCGGAGGAGGTGGACATCGACGCAGATGACATCAACGCGCTTAGCGACCAGCTGGACAACTTCAACGCCACCATCCACTGCACGATGACAGCGATTGGGGATATCACTGCTGACGGCGAGCTCGACTTTGACCGGATGCGCGAGAACCTCAACACCAGCAAGGGCAAGGACTACATCAAGAAGACTGCCGCGGGGGTGCTCGACTTCTGCCAGGGCATGTCACCCGCAACTCCCAACGACTACGTGACATGCTGGTTCGGCAGCCTGCCCCACGCCTGCATCTCGCTGCAGGCGCACGGCCTGGTGCTGGCTCCGGAGAAGAAGCCCAGCTGCCCGGCGGGGGGACGCGGAGGGAGGGGACGCGGAGGAAGGGGACGCGGAGGAAGGACCCAGCGCCGCAGGAACCAGCGCAGGAGGAACCAGCGCCGCAGGAACCAGCGCCGTCGCCAGAGGCCGCAGCAGCCCGCCGAAGAGATTTAGAGGGTTGCCGAACAGAGCTACACCCAACGGCCGATACAAATGATTGCGGAACAGGACCACGCGTTTTAGCTCGCTTGGAGGAGTAGCAAACTCAGGCACCTGCTGTTGTTTGAACCCACAGTCAGACGATACCGAAATTAGATCGCACCCCCTTTATGTATAATCATTGGCATTGTTCATGAAACGCACATGCGGTTATATACAAAATGTTTACAATGGCACCGTTTCTACAAATACACTTTTCAAGATTGAGAGGATTATTTGGTAATTAAACTGAAATAATATGAGACACATTCAGCACTTTTCACCGCCCCACACCGGTGTTGATGGGCTAACACATAATTGCGTATTTTGTTTCCTGTGAAAATTCACCACCCGATGAATTCCTCTGAGGATCTGCAATGTCGACCAAGAAATGTCCTTATATCTTGTCATGGGAGCGCCGCGTCTCGAAACATTCCTCAAAGGCAGGGGGTTACAGTAAAGCTACCGCAAACCACAATACCACAAAACACTGAACACTCCTGTTACAATCCATTAGCATGGGCTCCTTGTAGAGTTCAATAGGTTTTGTGCCTAATAGATGCTAGCATCATGTTAGCGCTAGCTTCTGCTAGTTGCTACCTACATTGTACAGGCGTTGAAGACAGTACCCGTCCTGATATGAAATAAAGTACGACAAAATATTTCTATAATGCGCCATGATCGTACCATGTAGCTATTTATAGTCAGCTAGCAACAGATGGCGTCGGACAGGCTTTCATAGCAGCACACCCACGTGGGTAGGGTGTCACCAAACCAAGTGTCACCCATCAGAACTGTCAGGTGACCGCCTACACCGCCCACCGGTACCCCGTGCCACGACCCCCCCCCCCCCCGGGGAAGGGGCTACCGGCAGAGACCTCTGTTGGTCAGAAGTGGAGTTACAGCTCGCCATGATGAGACGTCATGACCCCGACCTGACTGGGCTAGCACCCCCCCCCCCCTCGCCCCCAGCGCCAGTTGCCCAGTTGAACGATAACATAACATCCAATGCTAGCTGCTGTGGTAAGAAGGGCGCTAGCGTCATAACTAGAAATCGGATATTTATGTGATTTTTTTCGCCAAAAATATGCCATTTTTATGTTCGAAATTATGGCAAAATATGTTACCAAATCATCAAAATATGTTAATTGAAGCACACCTTGACCACCGCCGGACCTATTGATTTTCTACACACGCACCGGCACGCGCCGGCACGTTACGCGCCGGCAGAGGGGGGGGATACGACCCCCCTCGCCGTTTCGCCCCTGATCGAGCTAGAGCGTCGCGGAAAAAAACGAGCGTGCGCGCCGTTACGAGACGCGGCGATTGATGCCCGATTTTAAGACCTCAGGTCAACCAATGGCTTCTCAGTCCTCTCCCAGACTCCAGCCAGCTCAACTTAGCTGCATTGTCGACACCGCCTGCAAACCACCACGGGTCCAGTCCGCTCCCAGCCGCCGTGATCGCAATCCGAGCCGACTTCTCGAGTTCGAGGCGGCGTGGCGGCGGGGTAGTAGTTTGTCGTAGTACCTACGACCAACTACGACCACGATTCTAATACAGGCTTATAAAACATTCCTAACACAGAGACCACCGCGGGAGGTCTGACTGAGTGAAGCTTTAGCCTGACCGGCCTTTTTTCCTGATGGATTGTTTTTCAAGCTTCAAATGTGAAAATATGTCCCCATGCCTACTTATTTGGATGTGTGGCTCTGCAAGTCAGTTACTCAACCAGCATCAGTCCGGCTCTCCATCGCATAGCCCTCGCTCACCACAGCCCCAGAGACAGCGTTTACACTTAGAGGTGTCATGCTGGTCATAAAATGATTACTGATTAGGGAGAACTACCTTGTGACCTAATTTCATCGACCTGGACCTAACCAATGACGCTACAGGTCAGGTCAAAGGTCGAATTTTCACCGTTTACAGGCATTTCAAGAAATGTGTTGAAAAATCAAATAAGAAGGAATTCCATTGAAAATCATCGATGGGGAATTGTACGTCAAACACATATTTTGCTATCTGAGGTCACTAAAACCAGGTCAGGTCACATAGGCTAGGTCACTGAGGGTCACAATATGAAAGTGTAGCGTGATACGTGTTTTATGGTCCATTTTACATGACAAACGCGATTATGTGGGTCACGCAACCTTTAAGACCAGTTTAGGCTATATTCTGGTGAAGGTTAGGTCAAGGTCGGGTCAAATTAGGTCAAATTTCAAACTTGATATTTTGCATAAAATGGGTATTGATTCGATGCAGTTCGTCACGGGGAGTCTAATGGTGGTCTTTGTTTTGTGCTACGTGGTCTAGAATTGCTAAAAAAATTGTGTTTGAAAAATTGACGTCATCAGTTCTGAACAGTTTTTTTTTCGCTATGACTTGGCCAAAAAAAGAGGTATAGATCTCAAAATTGGTATGTACGAAATAGAAGACGGTAGGGACAATCATATACATTTCAGGTTTTACAAATCCGATTTTTTTTAGGGTTTTCGGCTATTATAGTTTTAGTGATGATGAAATAGCCTTTGCTCATACTTAATCGAAAAATGACGAAAAAAAAAACAAAATATATATAAAGAGACTGATATTCGCCCTTGTGGCTTCTTCAGAGTGAGCATTTAAAACATTCATATTTGAAGCAGAGATGGCGAACGTGCGGATAACATTCTTTGCACCACCGATCACAAGTTGTTGCTAATTTAAATAGCAATAATCCAATTTTAACACTTTACCCTAAGTACTATACTCTGTTCCGTTTCAAGCTTGCAGCCGGAGTGCCCTGCTGAAAGCAGTGCGTGATTTCTGTATGTACAGCTCTTACATTTTAAAGAGACCCTCCCACCTTAACATCAGTTTTGAGTTGAGATAGCCATGTTTGCGGCCAGGCTCAGAAACCACCATTTATCCTGGTCGCAACCCCCGCAGCTTTATGGTGTTCAAGAAATTTCTTCCCTTTACTTGCAGGGTGGGACCAGCGTGGTCCCTATCTCTTAACCATTACGGGAATCTGATGACGTCATCAGGCTTTCGAGCGTCCGTTAAATGTTTGACTAAAACGTTTTGTAGCACGCGGTGGTATATGCTGCTTTGCGCGCAACAAATGCCGCACTTTCAAATAAAGTCGCTAGGAACAGCGGAGATCCCAAAAAGTAAACAAAAGTAAAAGTCTAATATCTTGAAAACCGGTGAATATTTTTCGATGAAATTTGGTAGATATTCGTTTTTGCTCTTTTTGAACCGAGCGACATCACTTTCATGCCAATTCATTAACTTTTTTGAGGGTGGGAGGGTCCCTTTAAGACGCAAATTCTTGAGCGGAGAAGCGATCTGCCGAAGAAACTCCGACTGCAAGCTTTATATGGAACAGACTATAATCCTAAATGCATCTAAGTCAATGATACCTAAAATAAAATTTCGGTACCGGTGTCAAATGTGTAATTGTGCAGGGATCGTGTGTGTTCTTATTTAGGCCAACATGCGTCATTTTATTTCTGTATACCTATATGCTGCCAGTCTGGGGAGAAGATCGTGATCGTAAATCATGCCTTTTTATTTTAGGTATCATTGACTTAGATGCATTTAGGATTAGTACTTAGGGTAAAGTGTTAAAATTGGATTATTGTTATTTATATTAGCAACAACTTGTGATCGGTGGTGCAAAGAATGTTATCCGCACGTTCGCCATCTCTGCTTCAAATATGAATGTTTTAAATGTTCACTCTGAAGAAGCTACAAGGGCGAAATATCAGTCTTTTATATTTATTTTGTTTTTTTTTCGTCATTTTTCGATTAAGTATGAGCAAAGGCTAGTTCATCATCACTAAAACTATAATACTAACAATGCTCATCACAGCCATCAAACATATATGTTTTCGGCTATTATATAAAAAAATGCTTTTTATTTTGGGGGTTCAAAATCCCAAAATTTGAAGAAAAAACTCATAAAGCAGTTTTGTAGCCCAGTCCATTCTACACATTCTATGTCTGAACAATTTTTTTTTGTATCCTCAAAGCGAGAGCTCATCCCGCGAAATCTTTTTGGGGTTGAAAATGGCAGAACAAGACGTCATTCTGACGTCATTTGCGGCCAACCTATCATAGCCTCTGGAATTTTTTTAGTCACAATGTGTAAAATTGATGCCCGGAGGGGTCCTGAAACTTCGGTGACGATATCGGCAGTCGCTTGGGAAATATCTACGGAAAAAGACAGGGGCGTTTCGCCCCCCCCCCCCCTACGGGGCGCGGGTTAACCCTCGCCCTGGCAGGGCATTTTTCATAGCACGGCCTGGCAGGGGGGCCGATGCTACCCCCCCCCCCCCTCGCGATTGGCTCCTATGACACTTAGAAACACCAAATTTGGTAGGTAGGTGGACCCCCTGGAGTTCTCGCCCCTGTGCAAATTTGGTTGCTCTAGGTCAATATTTAGGGGGGTTTTGGCCTTTGGGGGTATAAATGTAAAAATTTCGCTAAAAACAGGTCAAAAGTTTTTCGCTTATAACTTTTGATCTAATTAAGATAGAGCAAACAGAAATGCACCAGTGAACTCAGCATGCCAAGGCGCGTCGAATGATATACTTTTTAGCTTGATTAAATGTACTTAAAGTTTTTCTTAATTGTTAAGTAAACTTTAATGAATTAATTAAATTCAAGTTAACCAAATTGCACCATATCGCATATCATTCGATTCGGCTGATCACCAGGAACACAATGACACCATTTTTTAAGCTCTAGCGTCATTATGTGCCAAGTTATTGGCAACAACGTCATTTGACCTCAGTTGACCTCATTTGACCTGACCCATGGATAAGCAGATCAAACAAAGAAGCACCAAGTGACCTGCTGTTAAGTACTGTGGTTTCAAGGCACAAAAATGATAGAACGAAGCGGATATCTCCAGTATTTTCCGAATTTAGTATTTTCCCATAGGCTTAACATTACGACGTAATGACCTCTAACTGACCTCAGGTCAGTGACCTCAAAAACCCGAACTAAATGTTATACAACTCGGTGAAATTAGCACATCCTGAAAGTTCGAAGGAAATCAGTCCAAAACTGTGAGTTGGACAGGTGCAAAAAGAAAATTGAAATTTGACCGTGACCTTGTACCGGTTTCTGACCTGGTGACCTGACCCAAGGTCAACCGGACCTGAAATTTTCAGGTCATATGTAAAAAGGTTGCCCCATAGGCTATGCCAAATTTGGCGGCGCGCACGCTATCTTCGAAAAACCTTAAGGGGGGACGCATCGACCCCCCTGCCAGGGCGAGGGTTAATGCTGACGCTGGTGACTGGCGGCCTGGTATGACGACAAGGGCGAGCCGGCGACGTCGCGAGATTTTCCACCATGTCTAAAATATGTGAGTTTTTGTTCAAATGTGCATTTTATGTTATTTCCATTCGGAGAGTTGATTTTACGTGAAAATGTGCTTTATGTGATCACATAAAAATCTGATCTCTAGTCATGACCCTGCACACCGGATTTCTAGCCACCAGCATCCTTTTGGGAGCACCGTTTGACCCCGCCATGAACTGTGACATACAGCGAGTTCTGCCAACTCAGCTCGGACAGACGTCAGGGTCCGTCAGGGCGCTGACGCCCACTGACGCCCCCCTATCGCCATAAAAGGGCCCCCGGCCAGCGGTCAGTCGCAGTCCCTGCCAGCCCGGTCTCGAAGCCAGCAGTGTTGACGCCATGCTGCGGCTCTCGCTATCCCTCGCCGTGCTGCTGGCGGTCTCCGCCGCCGGCGACAAGTACCCGATCAGCCGCTTTGGCTGCGGCTGCAACCGCAACATCATCGCCGCCGACCTCACCGTCCAGGAGATCTCGCAGCTGCGCGTCTACATCCAGCAGCTGGGCATCAAGAACCACCCGGTCCTCACTGACGACGTAATCAATGCAATCTTCCGGTTCAACCTGAACAACAACTACCAGGGCCAGGTGCCATCCAAGCGTTCCACTCTGCTGCAGATCTTCTCCGAGTCTTTCAGCTCGCTGACCGACGCGGTCCTCCCCAGCGTCTCGCAATGCGGCAAGTTCGGCGATTACCTCTACAAGGCGACGCCGCTGGTCATCTCTGGGGACCGCAAGTTTGATATGTGCTCACTGGTGGCCTCCTACGCGGTAATCCTGCATCAGCGCGAAGTCACCGTCAACTTTGACCAGCTGAACGTGATACTGAAGCTCGGACTGCAGAAGTACCTCAAGTCCACGGCCTACCAGGTGAGGCACTATGCTATGCTATGTGTTATGTTACAAGGTGGTTACAAGGCGGGTTATGTTACGTGCTCCTTCACATTATTTGATATTCATCGAAGCTCTTGTTTGCATCAGTTTTTTCTTCAGTGCAGAGCTATAGTTTCAAATGCTGAGATAGTATGTCCATCGCACCACAAGTGGCAGCAAGAAATATTTACACCCGAATCCCGTACAAACTGGCACACAGGAGCGCACAGGCTTTGTGCTTAGGAAACCGAGCCTACGCTCTCACACCATCTAATCATGTCCTTTGTCTGTTCCAGTCGAGCTACAGCATGTTGACACAGCTGCTGACCAGCCTGGACTTCATCGATCACGACCTGCCCACGATCCTCGACTACGAAGAGCTCATTGCTGTACGTCGCGCATTGCTGCTGCGCTACAACATCAAGAGGGCCCGGTTCGACAACAGGTTTAGACTAGCTATCGAGGTAAGCATTCCGGAATACTTGTGTTATTGCGCTTGGAGCTGGAATCATTAGAAGCACAAGCCTCAACGCAAGAAGGTATCTGCATTATATCTATATCTGTTGGTAGTTTACGCGTGATGCATAAGTTATTCAATAAGTGTTTCTTATGTCGTATGAAACTTAGGATAGTTGAAACGCAAACTGTACCGAAATACTTGACGAAAAAATCCAATAATTAAAAATAAAGCTGTTCTAAACGCGCTAGACACCATCTATTTCTAAACTGCAAGGAACACAAGACACATCGAATATGATCTCAGGCAGCTTTTGCCAAATTGTCAGGGAACTCAGATTTGTTTTTCAATAGAAAAACACAATTCTAAAGAATAGTGTTTTAACTATTGACAACAAACCTTCGGTTATATTTCATGAACATGCTATCAATGGCTACGTTTCCATGACACAAGCTAAGCCGATTTTGAAAAATGGATTTGCTCCATCATAGCAATTAGGCATAATTTAAAAATGTAAATATAGGATTAGGTGCTAGCTAAAACCATATATACCTACGCTCATTTTTTGCATAAGGTAAATAGTTTCCGAGAAAAACGCACGTGAAATTTCGCTAAATCGATTTAGACGTGTCATGGAAACGTAGTGAATGACAAGTCACATGCATTTTCTCTATTATCTCCACAGGAGTTCAAGCTAAACCGTCATCGCCTCCTGAGCACTTTCAACACCATTGCCTTCCGTGGTCCGTACTACGAGATCGTCGTGCAGGAGGTCATCAGGGAGATCATCAAGATCTTCCCGGGACTCTCAGCTTCGTCCGTGCGCATCATCCTCGACGTGCTGCAGCTTACCAACGCGTGAGTGGAGTTGTTTGTTTGAAGCAAGAGATAAGTCATAAAGGTCGCACGACGATGTAACTAGAAGAGCCCACTAGTCCTCGCAACGGGTAGGCAGTAGGCACACGTTACTCGTCTTGTCCTGTCTGGCTGTTCGTCGTCTTGCACGAGCAGCAAGAGGTGTAACAGTCTTTATCACGTATTTCAGCAGGAATAGTAAGAACCTATAAACTCTTCCTGGCAAAAGTGTCGTAAACAGAAAACATTATAATTAAACCCTCCTTTTCAAAGTTTCTTCTATTGACAACGAACAATTAAGCCATCCTTGAATAGGGTCCCGCAGGGGAAACGGGGCATCTAATTGTCAACGTAATTAACTTTACCGCCGTAGCATGGGTTGATATAAGCCCCAATTAAGAGGCCCATATGCAAGTAGTAAACAATCCAAGCGTCACAACAGTAGGTTTCATGCGCCGAACGCACTTGGTCAACCGTGCCTCATTTACTTTTAGACGTCTGTGCATGGTGAAACGATACCGTGGTGTTAGCTCGATTACGTTAACATACGCGTCCCTGTTTCCACAGTCCTGGCGGCAAGGCTAGTCCCAGGGACCTTCTGGCACTGATCACCGTGCCCAGACTGGACGCTGAGCTGTACGTCATCCAGGAGTACTACATCCAGAAGTACGTCGCCTCCTTGGTCACCTACTATCCCTCCATCTCAGTAGAGATTATCAAGGAGGCTTACCCCACCTTCCTCATCAGTCTGATTTCGCAGGGCATCCAGCCGGTGAACACGATCGTTACTTACAATACCTTCCACTACTACCTGCAGGCCTACTTCCAGTCCACCAGCTCCTACTCTGTCGAGTCTATGACGACCTTTTTCCTCCGCACGGTGGTGACGTCGATCCCTCGTGGCTCACCACACTTCCGTATAAACATTTTCCAGTCTACTGTTGTCATCGACAACATCCTGGTGCCGCAGCCCTGGACCAGCATCTACAGGAAGGGCAAAGCTAGCATCATCAAACGCATCGTCGGGCCACAGGGCAACAGCAGGAACATTATCATTCGTCTGAAGACCGGACGCGGTGAGAAGCCCGTCATCCAGAACGACCTCAAGTTCAAGAACATTGTTCCCGCTGACGTTCCGGGCTATGACCAGTTCGAGTACCAGAACGTTATCCTGTCAGCTATCCAGCTGAGCCAGGTTGCCAGCGCGCTGATCCAGCGCTTCAACCTGCTGAAGCAGCCCTCGCTGCAGCTGTCGACGCTGCGCATTATGATTCGCGCTGGACTGATCAAGGGAACTGGAGTCCAGGCTGCGAACGCCTTCAGTACACTGTTCCAGGGTCTGCCCGCCTACTCTCTCCCGACCGACTTGACGTTCGTCTTCTCGCAGCTGACCGAATTAAACCTGCAACTGACGGAGACTCAGATACGTGGTGCGCTCCAGCAGTTCTACGTGGTGACCCGCTCCCTGGGCTATGTCATCCCGCAGGAGACGATCCACAGTGTGTTCGTGTACTCCGTTCGCGAGTACCTCTCGACCCTGACGTCGATCCCGACTCAGCCGTTCGGAGATGGGTTCCTTGAGTTCCTGTACCTGCGTCTTGAAGTTATCATCAAGAAGGTAGTGGTGATCGAGCAGCAGGTGCCTATTGACGACTACGTCACCCAGCAGATCTTGTCTGTTTTCGCTAACGTTCGCATCAGCGTGGAGGCCAGACGCACGATCATCCGGTTCATCCACAACTCCAAGCTCCTCCCGAAGCCCCAGAAGGGAGTATCGGTGGTGAGCCAATATCAGGCTCTGCTGACCTCACTAACGAAGCGTTATCCGCTTGATATTTTCGTCCTGAATAAGAACATTCTGGTGCAGATAAGGAGTCAGCTCATCAGTGCTGGTATCCAGATTCAGCTCAAGGTTTTGCGCGATATCAACATCATCGCATACATCTCTCTCGGTCTTATGGATCGTCTGAAGGGGCAGAACACGGTGGGTTATGTTCGCCAGATTGTCTACAGCTCGATACGCTACTTCCTGCGAACCAACAAGGTCACTAGCATCCTGAGCCTGGAGTTCGTTCAGTTCCTGTTGCACAAGTACAAGGTGCCGTCACCCCCGCAGATCTGGTGGCAGCCACCCGTCGAGCAGCACAAGGTCAACATCCAGCGTGACATCTACATCCTTCCCGACATCTATCTGCCAGTGAGGAGTGTCCACCAACTGGTTGTGATCCTCCAGAAACGCTTCGTCTTCGTGTCGATCGACAACGTTCAGACCATTATCGTGCACACCATCCTGATCCTCCGTGCCAACGGCGTGACCATCACCAGCGACAACTGTTACGATTATCTGTACAGGTACTACAGCGGACTGCCAGCGAACATCGGCGTGGAGTCATTCGACATCAGCAGTGTTCTGGATAGCATCAAACGCTATGCGGCGCAGACCACTGTGACCGAGGTGCACGTGCAGTCGGCCCTCGTAGAGCTGTGCATCCACCTGTACTCGATGGAGCTGCCTCTGCCCAGCGTGCAGTACCGCAACAAGTTCCTCGGCTATGTCATCGACGCTTACGGCAAGAAGTATCGCCGGCACGGACTGCCTCTTGGCGCGCGCTTCTACAAGTTTTTGAAGAAATTCCTGCCGAAGGCCCGCCACACAAAGCCCAAGTACATCTCGTGCAAGTACGACTACTTCAAGTGCTAGATATCAATGCAGAGCAATTGGGCTTTGATCACTCGTGGATACCACCTAAATGACTATGGTCCATGCCAGAACAGCTGCACACAGTGCGGCGTTCTGACATTGGATTGGCATCAGAGCTGATATGACACATGATAAACGCATTGTTTGGAGGGTATTGTTAAATGGGTGGGCATTTTTCAGGGTTTACCTACACGTGTGACATGAAATTATTGTTTTTGTGTCTATTCTGATCCATGTCATGAAATTGGGTAGTGCATGTGTTGGTGTAACTGTGATATCAAATAATAATAAGACGATGATGGCGAAATGCGGTGTTTTTGTTTGTCGGTTTGCCATTTGAGAAAACGGAAGGGCGATGGGAAGAACTCACCTGAAACAAACTGAGAAACGTGACTCACTGTGTACGAGCTCACGATGAGCGCAGACGGCCAGACGGCTTAGCACTAGCGAGCGGGCATGCATAGACAACAACCTTAAACTCGAAAACAACAGGGTACTTCACTACAATACATCATATATTGTCAGCGGAGACACTGCACGACTCAACCCAACACGACACGACTCAACCATTGTTATGGTAACTTTGAGCTGCGCCCCGCTGGGGGTCCTAGATTTCCACGCCCTGCTGGGAGGGGGGGGGGTTGAACACCCCCCTTTAAAGGGACTGTCCCACCTTAACGTTAGAATTGAGTTGAGATAGCCATCTTGATGGGCGTTCTTTGAAAATCAGAGCCGTGAAAACCGTTTATCCGTCGCCGCCCTCGCGCTTGCAAAAAACATTGTCATAGTGTGTAACGGGGCTGTATTTTGTCCGTTTTTTGGAGAGGTGGAACAGCCCAGTACAGAGAGCACACAGCATTAGCACCGCCTAAAGCAAGATAAACGAACAAGGCACAGGAGGCGTTGGGGTGGCGGCGGGCGAACAACGACTTTTTTGCTGGCTCTGCGTCGCCTGTCGCTGCGTCAACTGCGGGTGCGGCGGCGCCGCCGCGCCGGCTCAGCCGCCGCAGGTTGACAAGCGCTTAAGTTGGCGACGACCGATAAAAGTCTTTATACGCCGTTGGCGCATAAATTGCCATTTATCCGTCGCCGCCCTCGCGCTTGCAAAAAACATTGTCATAGTGTGTAACGGGGCTGTATTTTGTCCGTTTTTTGGAGAGGTGGAACAACCCAACCACCCCCCGGCCCACCTGTCGCCGCGCAGGCGGCCGGGGTTCGCAGTCCGGGCTGGGCGACGTCAGTGCGAACTTGAGCCGAGCTGCAGCAGGGACCCACACCGGCGGAGGTACCGCCGCAAGGCAGATGAAGACCAGCGCCAATGACGGCGACACCGAGCGCCCGCGGCCGGGACCATATTCTGTCCCGCCGTGTCGGGGCTCGCCACCCGTGATGAGGCATCGAACTTTTGGATTGATTGTGTAAGAGCAAGTATTGCAGATCCGTACATCTCCTGCCAGGAGAGCCCACGGCCAGCGGATACACCGGCTCCGCCGTGGTGAGCTCCGCGTAAGACACGCTGAGAGTAAAAGCTGGCGACACCAAGCGCGCGCGGCCGGGACCAATTCCGACGCACCGCGGCGGGGCCCGCGACCCGTGATGCGGTATCGAACGTCTGGATGAATTGTGCGACAGCAAAGCTCGCAGGTTGCTCGCGTCATACCACGAGAACCCCCGGCCGGAAGACACAACGATCCTAAGACGTCTGAGAGTAATGACTGAGCACCCGCGGCCGGGACCGTGCCATCCCGCCGTGTCGGGGCCCGCAGACCGTGATAGGATGTCGTATATGAGCCGCGCGCCAGGTGGAGCAGTGAGACAGTTTGATGCCGGAGTCGGGCCAGCCGGAGTGATGCCGGAGTTGGGATGCCGGAGTATCACCTAGCGGGAGCCGGAAGAGACGATCACAATCGTGTAACGCGACTCCAAGGCATGTCATGGCAGGCCTGTACTGGGCACCAGGGTACGCTCCGAGCGTTACAAACATTCTGAGAGCGAGACAGAAATCCTCTACCATCATCGCGGAATAAACCAATTAATAAGAAACAAGGAGCTCAAAACAGAACTGATTGGTCAAGTGTCACATAAAAAGCGGGCGATTTAGATGAGGATGTCGGTAAGCGACCGCAGAGGGCGAGCTGTTAGTATTGCCTACGACGCTCAACGAAGATGAAACCGTGCCATCCAAATTATTGGATGGCAACCGAGTCGCCCACAGAAAGAGGAATCGGCTGGAAAGAACGACGGTGTCGTGTCGCGGTATGGAAGTCAAAGAGGTGGTGTGGCGATCAGAGAGGAGGTAGGTAGCGGGGCCAGCGTAGGCACAGTGTGCATCTCCGGCAGCGGCAGCTGCTCCGTAGGGGGCGGCAACGGCAGCGGTAGCATGACACGATGAGGTAGCGCTTGTCGCTGCATCGCAATGTCCGCCATCCAGCAGCACCCGCCGACCTCCTCGTGGACCAGGTGACGCCGGCTGTTTACCCGCGCGCTGAGCACCGTTTGGGTAGGCACCGTATCCGTAGTGGGAGGCGGCTGAGGCAATTGCCGAAGCTGCGCCCCGCTCCGTGCAGCAGTACCCCGCAACCAGCCCCGTCCGTGAATTGTGACCAAGCGCGGCGGGGCCGGCCTGAGCCCGCCGTCGACGCAGACCGGTAGAGGGTTTCTCGGCATGCCCGATGTGCCATGAAACAAAGGTACACATAAACGTCAGTGAAGACAACTGCATGATACACAGCGATAGGTATTTCCCGCGGTGCCATCATCGCCGCCAGGGGCACTAGCGAAGGAAATACTTTGAGAAATGCAGTGAGGGCGGTACGACACTAGGAACTCGTGGGAGCATCGTAAACCGACATACTATGCCAAAAGCAGAATGAATAAAAGCACATTATCATGTGAGGTGGACAGATGCAGGGTGGTCGTTTGGAATAGATGTAAAGGCAATTGGAAACATCAGCCCTGTTTGAAGCGAACAGGGCAAAAGCAAAACCAAACGCACCCATCGAACCACACGGTGTGACATTGTATCTGTATCGCAGTCAGTCCTCAGCGTCAATAGCCGGCTAAGAGGAGATGCCCAAAGTACATATACTCCTTCGCGGACCGCCGACCAGCTGAGCTGGATCATGCTCACGGGCCACACCAAAGACAGTAACGCGCACGGCGGAAGCGGCAGCCAGTAACAGTGTTATATCGTACCAACGATAGGGGCCGGACCGACCACCCACGGCGTGATACTTATGAGCTGACCGCAGCCCCGCCGGTAAAAGCTGTTAGGATTTAGGAAGCCTTCACGCAAAAAGCCGATCGTGGTGTGAGAGAAGCTGACCGAGCTCGACCGGCAACACCTATTAGTGAATATGTGTCCGGAATTCGTAACTCGCCGCTAGAATTATTTTCGGTCGCAGTAAAGTTGACAATGTCTCCAACTTGCGAACAAAGCTCGGGTGGTTGTCCCCGCGCGGTATGTCCGATTTCCACACCCTTGTCCTCACATAGGTACAAGGTCCTACAGCGCCGAGAACCCGAGCAACTAGCAATCCTGTTCGTCGCTAATAGCGCTATCCCCGCGAGAAACAATCCAGGCAAGCTCACCTCCTCCATCTTCCCCGTCCGCGGCTGGAAACGGGCAAGCGGCGGTTCGGCTATCGCGCTGCAGCGCTGCTGAACAGCCTGCCACCTCACCTGTCGCAGCTGCCTCCCGCCGTGAGTGAATGTGCAAATGTTCTGAATGCTTAGATAAGCAACCGCGGATATGGATTCTGAGCAGTAATCGCCACGCACGTTGTATGTGGATCGCTCTGAAATGTAAATACGATGCAATACAATACAATACAATATCATCCGCACTGTATGGGCTTATCGCTGCCAACCGGGAGAGAAGAGCTCACCGCTGCTCCGCCGTAAATGTCGATTATCTCATCAGGACGGTAGACTCCATTGGAATGAATCTGTTCAGCTGCATGTATACGAATGAAGAAATAAAGAGTGAACACGCACGGTTAGCGGGATCCGAACATACGCAACCCGCCCCGGAAACTCGAAGGCGAGATCAAACCCCGCCATTCCGGAAGATATCAGGGCGGGAACAGCCTCCGCCATACCGGGAATATACCAGGGTGGGAACAGCCTCCACCATTCCGGGAATAGACCAGAGCGGGAACATTCTCCGCCATTCCGGGAAAATACCACGGCGGGGGGGCCACCTCCGCCAGTCCGGAAATATACCACGGCTGGCACAGCCTCCGCCAAGCCGGGAATATACCGCGGCGGGAACAGCCTCCGCCTATCCGGGAATATACCACGGCTGGCACAGCCTCCGCCATTCCGGGAATATACCGCGGCGGGAACAGCCTCCTCCAATCCGGGAATATACCAGGGCGGGAACAACTTCCGCCATTCCGGGAATATATCGGGGCGGGAACAGCCTCCGCCATTCCGGGAAGAAACCACGGCGGGGACAGCCTCCGCCATACCGGGAATATACCAGGGCGGGAACAGCCTCCGCCAGTCTGGGAATACACCACGGCGGGAACAGCCTCCGCCATTCCGGGAATATACCAGGGCGGGAACAAGCTCTGCCATTCCGGGAATACACCAGGGCGGGAACAGCCTCCGCCATCTTGGAAATATACCGTGGAGGGAACAGCCTCCGCCATGCCGGGAATAGACCAGAGCGGGAACATCCTCCGCCATCATGGAAAAATACCACGGCGGGGGCCACCTCCGCCGGTCCGGAAATATAACACTGCTGGCACACCCTCCGTCATTCCGGGAATATACCAGGTTAGGAGCAACCTCCGCCATTCAGGAAATATATCACGGCAGGAGATATCTCCGCCATTCCGGGAACTTACCGGATCGGGTACAGCCACCACCATAAGACAATAAAGTCTTACAAAACACGCAAGTTTGCGGCGAGATATCGACGCATCCAGCGTGCAACGCCGGGCCGCCCAGAAAGCAAAGCTATCGCCCCCCAACAGCAGCATGCTGAAACGAAAATGAAGAAAAGGCAAGGAGGGACGTAACCAACGGCATGTGGACGGAACGGAGCAGTGCCGTACCCGTTACTAGTCCGGGAACGTACGGCTAAACCCGGTAACTGCCATAATGAGAGTCGGTGCCAAACTCTTGGATGCCGGCCACCAATAAGCCACAGAGGCGACTGCAGGTACAACATCCGCAAGCCCGGCGGGTACCACGGCCGCCAGTTCTGTGGTTACAACGTCCACCAGCCCCCAGCGGGTACAACATCCGCAAGCCCCGCGGGTACAGCGTCCGCCAGTTCTGTGGGTACAACGTCCACCAGCCCCCAGCGGGTACAACATCCGCAAGCCCGGCGGGCACAACGTCCGCTAGTTCTGTGGGTACAACGTCCACCAGCCCCCAGCGGGTACCACATCCGCAAGCCCGGCGGGTACAACGTCAGCCAGTTCGGTGGGCACAACGTCCACCAGCCCCCGTGAGTCCACCCACCTCCGGTGACAGCAGGAAAATCATCTGCAGGCTTAAATAAAGAACACGTCGCGGGGGCCATGGCGGGTATAATGTCCGCCGGTAATTGGCCGGGAACAACTGCCGTTGGTATGGGCAGAAAGAGAGAAAGGAAAAACGTTTCTCGCCCCTCACGGTAATAACGTAATACACACCCTCACCCCATCCAAGCGAAATACGCAAGCGATCCTGTACCGGGAATCGAACCCGGGTCGCCCGGGTGAGAAGCGAGCGCTCTACACTTGAGCCACGACGCCCATACGACCCATACTCCCGGGGCGGGATGACGCTCTGCGACAACACTGGGTAGGGGAGGGGAGCGAAACAAAGAAGGGGGGACGCGGCCCTACCCAGGCCCGGGCCTGGGTCAGAGCAGCGTGCCTCGCACGTCATACACCGAATATGGGGGCAAAATGGAACTCGACGAGTATGCATGAACGGCCGGTGGCGACCGACGCCGTAGAGCGGTAAAATGGCGACAAAAAGCACGCAACCAGGGCCCAGGCGATGGTAAACCGAGACAACGCGTCTAGGTCTATACTGCCATCAGCAGAGAGTATGTCCCAGATATCGGAACGTAATCACCAACCTGGATGCCAGCAATGTTTCACAAGGCGTGCTGCCGCAGTGAGACTCCAGTAGAAGACTTAAAACCAATAACTACAGCGAACAACGACTTTTTTGCTGGCTCTGCGTCGCCTGTCGCTGCGTCAACTGCGGGTGCGGCGGCGCCGCCGCGCCGGCTCAGCCGCCGCAGGTTGACAAGCGCTTAAGTTGGCGACGACCGATAAAAGTCTTTATACGCCGTTGGCGCATAAATTGCCATTTCTCCAGCAATTACTTCATCGCAAAGAAAATTGTGTTTGATTTTGACATCTGTGCAAATAAGTGCCACAATGTATTGGTATTGGCACTTAAAACCTGTGACGTCACCGCCTTTTCCGAAGTTTCTGTATCTGTCGACTTGTTTTTTATTGAAACCTTGAAAAATAACAACGCCTCTTGGAACAGCGCCCATTGAGCGCCCATTCGTTCCGGTGCCACGAGGTGGAGAAATAAATTGATATGCCAAACAATTCTAATAGTCTTCTAATTCTTGTAGTATTTTTACTTTTGTATTTAAATGTATTTGGCCGTCCTAAATGTGACTGAAGAATGCAAGAGCCATGAACTTATCAATGGCAGGTGTCAAGTTCAAGTGTGCAACTCTCTAAAATTAATCATAGTATCAAAATGATAAATGATTAGCTCACTGCTGTTTCAACTCCATAATCAAGACATGCTCTGAGGAGTCCACAATCTATTGATGGTGACAACTAAGGAAGAGACGATGAATGTTCACCTTTTTATTTCTGAGCATCCAAGACGACTAACCTTGAGCCGTTAAACATTGATAATACCCTGTATGCTGAAGTGTGGGTGGCCTGAGGTCGACCATGCGTAGTAAAGAACTGTTGTTTGTGTAAACACCATGCATAGGCATTTTGAAATAAATTTCAGTGATGTAATGTATCATTCTTTGAACTGAGTTGCTGATGGCGGATGAAAGCGGAAGTGCTGCATGTTGAATCAGAAATGCTCTGTTGCGCTTTTAAGCTTATGTTAGATTTTATAGATGGTTTAGTTTTCCTGCAGATTTCGTCTTAAAGCTGTCAATAGTGTTTTACCTTTGTTTCCTGGGAGCAGATCCAGCTACTAACATGAGCATGGGACTGGGCCTTTGTACCACAGTCGCTGCGCTGCTTGTCAAAACCTAGGTAATGAGCTTTGTTAGGCCATGCTATGCATTTTTTAAACCTTTAGAGTACTTTGTGATCATTGACACACATATTGCAATTTGCACCTGACAAACAGCAGCAAAATCACACCCCATCCTTACCTCTGTGCAGTGTCACCCAACAGACAACAGGGCTTCAAAACAGGCAGGTTCCGCATTCAAGTCGCTTCTTGCAACTATGTGACTAATGTTAGGACAATAGACGTGCTGTACAGAGAAGGTGTGTTCTGTGTAGCTCTTGAAAAATGAAGTCATGCCTAAAATTCAGTTTAGAATATTACAATTACAAATAACTTGGATAAAAGTTGCAAAACATGAACTCTGACTGGTCAGTTGAAATGTCTTTAGTCAGTGAACCACGCCTGGGCTGGAGGTGGTCAGTTCCCTGGCTTGCGCGACCTCGGGCAGGAGCTGTGGGACTTGTACATGGACAAATTGAATAGATGCTAGCCTAGATCATGTCGTGGCTGCAGTCCAAGACATGTTCACTAGTTGCCGTTGCTGCCGCCGCCTGCTGCTGCCCTGCGTGCCGGCTGGTAGCTCACTGCTGGTCTGTTTGCACGCCAGGCATCCTACTGGACGAGTGGGGTAGGTCGTAGATCTTTGAGAGTGAAACGTTTGGTCTAAATGTAGCTGAAACTCTTACAAATAATCTAATAAAAAGGCAAAATTTCAGAGGACTCCATTGGTGTCTCAGTGGTGACAAGCAGAACTTGATCAGAACTGTTATCATGCTGAATGCTGAAACTGAGAATAGGGCTGAGCTGGTGGGCTAGAATTTAATATGCATGCTTACAAGGTCCTCAGTTAATCCACAAATTTGTCAGACTTGCCTGTAGGCAAATTTATGCAGATGAAATGTTTCTGGCAGATAGCCCTGAGGCAAAATGTTATTCAAGCTTGTTCCGCAGCTTGTTGCGTTCCACATGAGCCACTAAATCAGAGTCACACAACTCTGCCAAATGTGCTGAAAGGCCACGATTTTTCCAATAGGTCGGTATATTTATTATTTTTCACAGACACAACAAAAATACAAATGCAGGTCACTACAATTCATTCTGATTCAATTACAATTGCTGGAATGTGTTTTGCAGACTTATTATATTGAATCTTGAACAGACTATATTTAATTACTTTGCTCATGGGCTCAGGCCAGTACTGCAGAGTATGGCTCGCAGGTTGCCAAGGAGCACAGGCCCAACTCCCAAGTCCAAAATTGACAAACCCTTCACACAGAGCCCGAAAATTCACACCAAAGCGGGCTGAGAGAACACAAAAAATGCACCAAACCCCAAAATGGCCAGTCAAAATCTGCACTGACCTCAAATCCCCACAATGCTACACATCTGCACCACAGCAAGCCAAATTTGCACCCCGCTACACTAAATCTGCACCACAGTCACACTAAACCAAATCCGCACCGCACCGCACCACACCTAAATCCGCACCAGACGAAGGAGTCCACACTGACAAAATCTAGACAAAATTGCCATACTTTGCAGTCTAGCTCATGGCTATATCCATTGTGATTCTTAGGTCTGATATTATTGAAGTTGAGCTCACTTCCATCATCCATGTGCCCAAGACATTGTGGGCAGCATCAATTATAATCAAACATCAAATATCTTGCTTTTGCTTATTTAGGAGCATTCTATAATCTTTTAAAAATGATAAATAAGGCCTTGTTGATATTCTTTAAAGTTTGCGACCTTATTCTTGACAAAGTTCAAGCTTCAATTTTCCAATTTTCATTTCAATCCTTTCCATGAATATTGAACATGTTACTAAAATACCAAGTTCCTGATATTTGATTTCATGCGAAATGTTTGTACTATTCGCGGCAGAAGTGTAACAAAACTTTGTGCCACCAATTTGGCAGCTAGGAAAAAAACTTTGCCCGATAAAAAACAATCATATGACGTAATCGATCCAAAAGCTTTAAATTGGAATTTTTTAACAATTAGCCAACTATGGGCCGAATGTTTGCCAATTTCGTATAAAGGGGCCCCTAATATATGTCTTGCAACACAAGAACAGTATATCAAAGCAATTTTTTGAAGGTGGGACAGTCCCTTTAACTCGGCTCTTGGGCCACGTAGCGATACGGGAAAGGCGGCGTTCGAAAGAGCTTCAAAAATAAGGAAGAAATCACTACGGTCAATCTTTTGGTCACTTCACAGGGCAGGTCATCAGAGGCCAATGAAGGCCAAAACTCGCCGATTTGTAGGTCAGATTTCGACAATTTTCAACAAATCGACGCACAGCTCGGAAACTAATAAAACTACAGCGCCGCGGAAAAGCGCATTTGATATGTAAGCGCATTTGACATTTGATAAAAGCGCATATTAACGTTTTTTTCTGAGTAATCCTCTCAGATTTGAACTACCGTCAACGGTTTTGCCTGCAGGAAGCAAAAACTGTCAAAATACCTGATTTTTTTTTCGGAAAGTTTTTCTGCAATAACTTCTGACTCAAACCTTGGACGAACTTTCTTTTACCAGCATCGTGTTCCTCTCGTCAAGACGCGTCGTATGAACTATCATTCGACCTTGAAAGGTCAAGTTGAAAATTAATCCTCAGGTCAATGTCATGACCTGACCGATAAGGGTTAAGTTGCAAATCAGTCGATCCGTATCGTCGAGCCAAACACATCTAAGGTGTTTTCATCGCTCTAGCATGCCTCTATAAAAGTTATTCGCGAAAAACTATCAGATACCATTGGTGGGTGACCTGAGATGACCTCAGGGGCATAAAAAGGGGTCACGGCCACGGGTGCCATTGTCATGTTCAGTGTGTTAAAGATACTACACCTATTTGCGTTGTTCGATGGCCAATCAGCAAAACCCATTCGTCCGATCAGCACACAGGTGGCGCCAGTAGACGCGTTTACATAGGGTTTGTTGCAAGCTTATATTTCCGTCCGTGATGTTGCAAAAGATGCCAATGGTGCTTAACAAGTTACAAAATTATCCCCTCTAAATATTTGAAGACCACTGCAACGAAATTATCGCCAAATTAACGAGCTAGAGCCTCGTCAAATATGCTATGTAAACCGGGTTAGTGAGAGGCATTCCGGCAAAACCTTCAGCATATGGGCGAAACGGAATGTGATCCCACTCCACAGTTCGTCAGCTGGTATAGCCTTCGCTATTCGCCAATAACTGATTGACTTCCGGCAAAACCTTTGACGATTTGGATAAATGCTTCGTCATTCGTTAATATCCCTTCGTCGTTCACCAAAACATCCCCATGCTAATTTCGGCATTCCTCATAGCATTTCGTCAAAACTAAAAACAGATCGCCCCTTTAAGAGAAGAATAAATATGACCACATTTATACAGTGCGGTGCGAGGCATAGGTGGCGAAACTCGTGGCCATTTATCCACATAAGAATCGGTAGTGTTCATGAGCGCCATAGGTACAATGTACATTAGGTACATTTATACATTTAGGTACATATAGATGGACGTAGCTGGCATGTTATCGGCTGATTGAAAAATGGAAAGGCAAGAGAGCTACAGGCCAGGGCCTCCTCTAAGGATTTTTCACTGGGTGGGCAGAATTTTCGCTACTCCCCTGCCCAAGGGCGAATCCAGCCACTATTTTGAGGTTCAACCAATTTCAAAACCTGTTACCGCGGGGGGGGGGGGCGGGGGTGAGGCGAAATAAGCAGTGCCGTTATTGGAAAAAGATGATAGTTTGCAAAGTTAACTTTTGTCGTATGATTTATGGTTAGCGATGCTCGAGCGATTCGTTCCAGAGTTACATGTACAGCCCTCCGCAAACTGCGTGGTAGGTAGGTATTCTTATTCGGTATTCTTGCTATTTTGACAATGTACCAGTTTTTGTGACCTTGTGACCTGGCCTCGGGTCACTAGAACCTAAAACTCCAAGGCCAAGTGACAAACAGATGCTCCAAGTCGTGTCTTAACCCTCGCATGTGTGCGGCGTTTGCCAGCTTCTAATGTGTGTGGGGGGGGGGTCGGTTGGACCCCCCCTTGCCGTTTGGCCCCTGATCAAGCTAGAGCTTCGCGGAAAAAACGAGCGTGTTGCCCGTGACGAGAGGAAGCCGATGATACCCAATTTTAAGGTCCTAGGTCATTGGTTGACCTTCCAGGTCAGGTCAATGACCCAAAGTCGGGAAAATCGGGACCTATTAGAAAGTCGTAAAGTGTGGCTGCTAAGGGTTTTTTTCGGGGTGCTGATCACGAATATCGTGTTAGTTTTGATCACAGATGATGTCTTTAAGCATTTAGACCAGGTCGGGTCAGGTCAGGTCAGGTCAACCAGTAGGGGTTGTGACGGGTGTTCGTAGTACCTGTCAACCGCCTCTGACAGCTTCGTAACATGTTACGAAGGCACCAAAACTACTTCGTAAATGTTCAAATGGTTGCTAAATTCGAATTCAGCTCCAAAAACTAGCCTAGAAACATGTAAAACTCGAAAAAGTGAACCGAGGTCACCCGAGGTCACCAAAGGTCAATGACCTGACCTGACCTTCAGGTGACCTTGACACCCACCCTTATGCATGGGAGCAACATCAAATCATATGTTTGAACGTTTGAAACCACGAAAAGCTTGCAAACGCGCGGCTAATGCGAGCCGACATACGCGGAATCGCGATTCCGGCCAAACATGGTCTCGGAAAAGAGGTCACAGGTCAAAGGTCATTTGGGTCAGGGTCATGAAATTTTCAGGGTAGGTGTAAAATTGATCAATGCGAGGGTACTGAAAGTTTCATTGCGATCGACCGCTTTTTACGCGAGTTATTCGCGAAAAATCATGGGGGGTCCATCCGACCCCCCCTACACATGCGAGGGTTAAATTTGGTAGCGCTACGTGCTATAGAACTCACGCTATCAACGAAAAACTCTGGCATTCGGTTGCCGCTAAACTACATAGTCCAATTTTCCCCTGACCTTGTACGGGGTTTGTGACCTGGTGACCTGACCTGAAAAGACTAGAGACCTGAAATTTTCAGGACAAGTGCCAAAAGGTTGCCCCAGAGGGTATGCTAAATTTGAGCGCCGCCGTTTTTACGTTATTTGTGAAAAACCTTAGGGGGGTGCATCAACCCCCCTCACCGGGCGAGGGCTAACTAACATAATACATTGTAGTAAAGGCTACCCGAACCGGTAATGATTCTTGCTTATTTGTTTAGCTCAGCCGTATTTAGAGATTTAGCTGGCTTTGTCCATGAATAACAATATCGGCAGGGGCGTAGCCAAGGGGGAGGGGCCACGGGGGTAATGGCCCCCTCCCTTGAGCGCAAAACGCGCCATGGGGGAGTGAGCCCCTCAGGCCCCGGGATATTTTTTTTTCAAACACTGGATAAAACGTCTTTTACTCGGAAGAAAATTGATATCGAAGTTTCATTTCTGTGGCCCTCTGATGACCCAATGGGCCCCTGCACTCATCCGATGACCCCCGGTTTCCTGGGGCCCCTGGTCGCCTAGAGGGCCCCGGTCGCTTGGGGGCTAGTCGCCTGGGGGCCTGGTCGCCTGGCCCCTGCCCCCTGGTCGCCTGGAAGAACGCTTGTCACCTGCAGTGGCATAGCCAAGGAGGGGGCCAAAGGGACCATGCCCCCCCCCCTGGAAGCCAGGGGTCCTTATTCTATAGGGGCCCTGGCTGACACAGTGGGCCCTTGGCGACGCAAAGGCCCCTGCGGCAGATCCTTTGACACAGCTGAGTAGTTATACTTTGGCCAAGAGAGCCCCAATTTTAGAGCCTTGGGGCCCTATTGAAACCAGGGGGCCAGTTGGATGGGATGGGTCCAACTTGGGTCCAACGGTGTGTAAACAGAATCAATGCGTTCCGACTGTTGGTCTGACCCTATATCGGTTTGAGGGAGCTCGGATCGGATCCACTGTCGATCTGAGGGGCCTCTATCGGTTTGAGGAAGCCCTCAACTGCCCTGAACGGGTCATTAGTTTGTCTGAGAGAGCCCTCCGTCGGCATGACTGGGCATCTGCAAGTGCAAGGAGGGCTTTTGTCGGTCTTAGTGGCCCTTAGGCGGCTTATATGACCCTCAGACGGCTTACGAGGCTCTCATGCGCTGTAGGGGCCTGTGACGGTCTGAAGAACCCTCATCCGACCTACGGGCCCTCAGACCGCCCTCAAAACCGACTGGCGACTCTATGAAGCTATTCGTGGGCCTATCTAACAGGGCCCATGGACTGCTTACCCCTCAGTTCTAATATTTTTTGTTAATAAATATTTTTCTATTTATTTGGGCCCCCTCCAAAAAAATATTGGATCCAACCAGATGGCTTTTTGGATTTTTAGGGGGTTATTTTGGGCCCCTGTGCGTTTGGCCCCCTCCTTGAGGAAATTCTGACTACGCCCCTGAATATCGGGCAACCAGAAAACTTTTTTTTTTACCTTCAAACAGCCTCCAGTTTGCTTAAGACCAGAAAGGTAGTACCGGACGTCCGGCCGGACCAGAATTTTTGCATTTGCTTCTGGGTGGGCAAATCGACGCCACTGGGTGGGCAATTGTGGTGACTGGGTGGGCATTTGCCCACCCAGTGGGTATGTTAGAGGAGGCCCTGCTACAGGCTGGCTAAGTTAACCCCGCCTCAAACACCAAGGTGTCACCAAAGAACAGGCAACAGCTGCTGGATAAGTCAGCCCCGCCCCAAACACCAAGGTGTCCGGCCGGCAGGGCCC
The DNA here is from genome assembly GCF_019059575.1 of Amphibalanus amphitrite. Taxonomy (NCBI): domain Eukaryota; kingdom Metazoa; phylum Arthropoda; class Thecostraca; order Balanomorpha; family Balanidae; genus Amphibalanus; species Amphibalanus amphitrite. Next base: position 79,247 of record NW_024883145.1, on the reverse strand, counting down.
GGCTCGCCATCTGTCAGCCATTCCCTCGCGAGTCCGACCGGCGCGGCCGCCCGAGGCGTTGTCTCATGACATCGCTCGGGCAGTGACGCGATAATGACGGCTGACTTCGTGGTTTGTATCGAAGCGCTTAGGAGTCCGACGCTCAACCATCTTACATGGTATTGCGCTGGCAGTCTTCTTGTTGCTATTGTATGCTGCCTTTTTCGGAATCCAATGGTTAATTGGTGGCAAATTGCGCTGGAACTGTCACAAGCCTCATCCACGAATGTGTGATTAACGTTAAATATTTAATATGGCTACATAAGCACTACGTCCTAGGTCTGGATCGGCCGCTTTTTACGCGAGTTATTTGCAAAAAACCGAGGGGGGTCCGCTCGACCCCCCCCCCCCTCCTATAGGGCGAGGGTAAAAAATGACACATTCTCTTAGTGGACGGCGTTGGGCCGAAGGCTCAGTCAAGCACGATTTAAACGTGCTCTGCAGCGTGATTCCACAGCCTCGGCCGCGCCGTCTCGAATCGAACATCAATGCCAATAATCCACTGCAACTATAATCCCCTCCCCAGATGTCCAGTTTTTCAGCAGCTGCAGACGTCATCCTGACTCACCGCCACCAAACTTGTCTCAGTCAGCGACCTTGCAGGTTCAATCCCTGATCGGACGACGGGTTTGATGGAGGCTTGATCCCTGCTGTAGCTTCCCCTGTCAGTAGCGAGTTAGCTGTCTTCGTGGGAGCTTCCGTCCAGCTCTTGTCTCATTCGCTGCATTTGCCGTACCATTGCAAACTCAGGCTTTTAACATGAGAGCGTTGGCGATATTGGTTATCTGTGTTCTTGGATCGGTAACAGCAACTCCAATCAGGGACGTCACAACGATTTTCAGAGCGAGAAAAGAATTGGCAGGTAAGGTGTGATGTAATAGTCTGCTAGAAGGGAGCTAAATACTGCACTTTATGTCAATGCTAATTTTTCCATCCATAGGCATGGGTAGTGAGAATATCAGGTCTAGACATATGACATCATGTTTGATCTAATTTTTTTTTTCTAAGAATCGATCAAGTGTGCTGAAAAACAAAAGTTAGCATGCTGGGGGGAATACTTGTTGCTTGACGTTTGCATGACTTTGTAAGTATGCAATTTGTGTAATTCAAAAATGGACGGAATGCTTCAAATTAAGATTTTCATTTAATTGTGCTGCGTTTGGAGCCATTGCCTTTTGGCTGAAATGAGCTGACAGCTATCGGTCTAACAGTTGGGATATTCAGGCCATATCCAAACTATTGGTCGCTGGAGGTTAGAGCTCATATCTTCAGATCAATAGCAAACATCAGCACTTCCCACATCAACACCTGCAAATCGCTACCTATAGGTAGGTATAGGTAACGCTAAAAATATGGGGAACAATGTCAGAATCGCGGACAGAACGGCACATTATGAGTCAGATAAGATCAGAATGCCACTCAAAATCGGTGATCACTGGCCATTGCAGAGGTAGGTGGTTGACAACCTTAGGACTTTTCTTTGTATACCGCATTTCTCTAGAAATGTACTCTGAGACTTGATAGTATGAATTAACATGAAGGTAATAATTTTACTGACACAATTATGTATGCGTTTGCGCAAGGCCCAAAAACTACGAACATTACATCGGTGCAGATGCTCTGAAGGGGACTTCGGACATCTGCACCGATTCGCGAGATGCGTCTTGCTATGAAGGTAAATGTCTACGCTTGACGACGGTTAGGGTTAAAGCGACAGATCCCGTTTAATGCTGGTACAAGGCCGCCAACATTACGCGGGTAATTCTACCACCGAGATAAGTGGATAGGTGCGTCATACCATGCCTGCTATACCGATAAAAATGAGGTCAAGAGTGTAAATCATCAGAATAAAATCCAACCGATCCACAGCTCGATCATCGAGCCGGCCATCACTCAATGCAAGAAAAATGTCATTCTTTCGTCACTTTGGCGATGGCTGCGGCTGAATGTAACAAAAATTAAAATAAAAAGTTGAAACTATATAGTTGAAAATATAAATGAATAACGACGAGCAAATTCAAAATAAATCAACATAAACGCATCAACCTAAGCTCAAATCAATATATATCCTGTATTTCTCAGGCTTAGCATTAGTGATTGCTTAAATTAATCCTGCAGGTAGCAAAATCAGACCAAACAGTCCGGCAGTAGTCCCTTCTCAGCGTAATCTTTAGGCAATCCACTATTAAGAGTCTTAGCATTTAATGGCTCGCTTCACAGGCAATAGCTTCCTAGTCACTTTGTATCCTTTTGACCAGAAAAGTACCTCATTATGTGAGGGATTATGTCAACAGGAAATTCCTGAAGCGTGATGCTGAATAATTTAACGCATAATTCCCATTAAAGGCATTCGATATGTGACAGCTATTGCCACAGCTGGTAAAGACCAGTATAAGACGCGATTGTGGTTTAAATCCGCAGAGATTTTGTGTGTCGTTCCCTGAACTTGCTGATATAAGAAGGATCTGTATCCTTCTCGATTGGTATGTCGAACCCATCGGGATAAAATCGTCACATAAAACGTAGCTTTTGGTTAAAACATTAATGGCGTTCCTCTTTTACCTTTGCAAACTATAACAAATATATTGTGCAATTAAATAAGCCAAAATAGTGAGATATGGATAACAAACTTCAGCAATTAATCCTCCGTGGTACTGTTCCCATTTGTAAAGAGTCTAGTCCTACGTACCCAATACCCCGATAATTAATCGGGTCTCATGTCCATGTTGTCACTTCCAACACACCCATTTGAGGCCTCTCTGGCGGCTGGCCTGCTCTGCTCCAGTGTTCCATGCCTTCGAGTCTTACTTGGCATTAATGAAATTGTTGACTGATTGCTGCATTGGTTGAGCACTCTATTGCGGTGCTCTTGAAAGACGGTGCAGGGCCGTGGATTGCATATGAAAGGAATATAGCACGAATAAGCCAATGACGAATGACGAACAAGTACCCTTCCGATTATATCTGACCTGGAGCGAGCCAAACATGAACAAGCTATTGACGGCTGTTATAAGACGCGTGAGTATTATTGGATACCAGCTAATGCGTGTTCATTTGTGTCTTTGCAGCGTCGTGTGAGGCCACCGGACCCTCTGAGAGCGACCCGTGTGTCTTCTGCAAATGCTTCTCGGGCAAAGGATGTGTAGTGAGTTGAAAGGAGTTCTCACACCTACCTATACCTACCATATAGCTACCTATAGCCTTATGTCCTTACCTATGCCTACAGCCTATACCTACCTATACCTATAGCCTACCTCTACCTAGTTATATTATAGCCCTTGGCCTGATTTGTTACTGAGCCACGTTTCTGCGCGAGAATGTGAAATGCAGGCGCGGGTCAGGCGTTCCCCGGTGCCGACAGTGATCCGGTGGACACTGAGTAACGCCCAGTCTGATGGATAAGGTGTCGGTAACGGGCTACAGTCTCAACACTTTGCAAACACTCGAATAATTAGGAAAGGCATGCCAATTGCCCATTGTGACACCCCGGTGTTTTTCTCAGACAGTATCCGCCGTGCTTTTCGTAAACAGTACCTGTAAACGGATTTTTACATACGACAAATGTGTAAGACTCCCCACGTAACGTTGTGTAATGTGTATTATCACCATCAACCTCACCCCCTGAGGTTGATGGTAGAACTACGTGAAGTGAGCACCAGTGAAGTGAGCTATGTGCCGTTATCTGCTAAATTTGACCAGCTATTGTCCTTCGCAGGCAGTATCAGCACGATGCGACTGGGACCGCAACCAGGAAAAGTACGAGAGCGAGGGGTGCCGGGCCGAGTTCACCCCCGGAGTTTGCTGTCCAAGTGTCGTCTGTGGCGAGGGTGAGGTCAAGGACGCTTCTGTGACGGCCGGCGTCGCCACCGGATTGGGAGATGTCGAAGAAGGATCGTCTGCGGTAGAGGCTGCAACACCAGAGCTGAAGGAAGATGAGGGGGAGCGCGGAGGACAAGATACGGTGTCCGAGGTTATGACAGAGACCTTGAGCACCACTGAGGTGTCAGCGATCACACCTGAACCGCCAGTCACCACAAAGGAGCCTGCGAGCACCAGTGAAGTGGTAAAAACTACCACTGAGTCACCAGCCACCACAGAAGAGCCCGCGACTACCACTGAAGTACAGGCCACTTCTGAGGCGCCAGTTACCACCACAGAGCCTTCGAACACGACCGAGTCTACGACTGAGCCCAAGAGTATCGCGCTCACACCCGCGCCCGTGGTCGATCATACAGGCAGTGAAGCCGTCGATAGCCCTTCTCAGTCAACGTTTTCATCAGTTGAAGTAACATCTGAAACTGCAAAGTCAGATCTCGTGGGGTCGGCGATTTCGGTACAGCTATCGCAAACAGCAGAAGAAGACAAAGTATCCACCAATGCGCCTGAAGAAAATGCCTCCGACGGGACAGTCAAGCCTGGAGACAAACAAAATATCGAACTAAAGGAGGACATTCTAGACGAGGTCGAAGGCTCTGGGGGTTCAGACGATTTGACATCTCCTGGCGTTGAAACTGCGTCATCCATCCCAACTGTCCTATCAGGCCAAGACACTGATTCACTCACGCAACCTATCGCTGATTCAGCGCGTTTCGGAGAAAATGAAGTCGCGTTAGTAGAATTCGAGGCATCTGATGACGGAGCGGCTTCCTCTGAACTACACGCCGAAAGTGATCCAATGGAAAGCGATAATGTGTTTCCGGTCTCTGAAGAGTCCGACGGTTCCGGCCTAGGTTTGGAGCTGAACGATGAACAGGATACGTTTGTCGTTTTGTCTGGCTCAGAAGTCTAGATGGAATGGCTTGGATTGGTATGTAGGGTGTATAAGCGAGCAATAAAAAGTCGCTAGCATTGAATGCGGAATGTAGTCTCGAAATAAATGACACGCCAGCCTGCATGATAGAATGTAGTTGTTTGATCGTGCAAAAAAGAAAATACAAGATAACGGATGCCATCGGTGTTGTGTTGAGAGGAGGGGACTCATGCTTGAACAAAATAATCAGTTTAATTGTAAGAGAAAGGATGCATGCGTGAATTAATAAATGGGGCAGAATGAGTCTAGGTGGCGTGCAGAATGAATGATAAATGGGACAGAATGAGCTAGGTGGGGTCCATCTGAGGTACCGTTCGAGGACGACAGAATGCGGGAAATTAGCATAGATACGATTAAATTATACATAGACCTCTGTATACAAGCGGGGTGCCACAGGGCTCAGTCTTAGGAGCTCTATTGTTCTCCATGTTTGTTTATGACATTGCCGACCTCCTAAATGGATTCATTTCCACATTTGCCGACGATTCGAAAGCCTATCAAAGTATACAGAGGTCTATGACTTAAGCAATACCATGAGATACCTACTCGTATTTCAGGCAAAAGTTTTAACTAACGCGACTGACGAATCTGTATTCTGAAGAAAACGATCATCTTTCCAGCTACAAATCTTGTAAAAATATGCCCCACAAGACATCTTCTATACTTGACAGTGAGTAAGATATATCAACATTTTGCATTACGCTCTACGATACCCTAACGGCAAGGAGAGCCTGTACTGGTAGGTATGCGTATTCGTTGTTCAGCGGGGGGTGTCCTGCTGACGTGTTTCAGAAAACTTATGGAAATGATAAAACAAATGTTTCAAAATGCGACCCTTCTTTTTGGGCCCTGTTTCAGCCGCCAGACAATATTATGCAAAAAGTCACAATAGCTTTTATCAGCTGACCACAAACACGGTTATTGTTAACGAAGTTAGTATCGCCTGGCGGTAGAACCATGAACTAAAGTTACCCTAACAGACCACCGAACTGGGCGGGGGAGCCACCAGTGTGACTGTGTGGTTGGCAGAGCTATACTCCCACATTATTTTCGTTTTGAAGAGCCTCAGCATCAGGACAACAGCAGCGGGAGACGCATACGTCATCTCATCGAGTGTTCATTTCGTCAGGTTGTTTATCGGGGCCTTAGGGCCGTCCTAGGTTTACTGAGGTCATTTGGCGCCCATTCGTTTGCGTCCTTAGACAAAGAATTTCACAGTGGAAGTGCTACCTAAGAGTATGCGTTCTGCATTATGTAAGTCGACTGCTGCGTTTGCCATGCGTGCCACGAATGTTACGTCATTGTGTCCTCGCCTCCCGACAAAGACAGAAGCTTGTGCCATCATCGTTTTATTAATATTACATCACACATCCAATACAACACTACTGCTCCCGAAGATGTTGGGCAGCGCCACTTCGGCGCACACCGACAGGGGATGACATACGGCGGCAGCATAAGGCAATATCGTCTAGTTCTGGCAAGGCAATCACGAATCATCAGTCATAGTCCTAGCGCGCGTCAGCCGATTTAAGTTCGTCTAGCAGCGGATGTACTTGCTGTTCTTGCATAGGTATCCAGGCTTGATGGGTGTGATCGGCTGGACGGGGCGATACTTGGGTCCGTAAGTTCTGATGCGGAGAAGGATCTGCTCCACGTAGCTGACAACCAGCAGGCTCTTGTACTTCTGCACAATGCTGATCACCACCTCCTGGAAGATGCTGATCAGCTTAGAGCGCGAGATCTTGACACTGCTGAGACCGAGAGATAGTCGGCAGATAGCAAAGGCACGGCGGATCTCAGTCTGGCTAACCTTGAGCTGCTTTCCCTTTACCAAATCGATGATGCTAGAGAGCTCCTCTGAGGTCAGGCCCGGCAGAAGGCTGAGGCCAGACAGTGAGCTCTGCAGACTGCCCATCGTCAGACTTCCCTTCGTCACACGACGGAAGAGCTGGAAGTAGAGGGGAATGTCCGACGGGTAGACGGGAGTCTTCAGCGTCGAGTGGAACACCTTGTAGACCTGCGGGCCGGCAAAGATCGGGAAAGGCTTCAGGTAGCCAGGCAGCTTCGGCAGGAAGTCCTGCAGGAAGTCGTAGAAGAGCTTGCCGAAGGGCAGCTGGCGACGGACCTGCACCTTGCCGTAAGCACCGATGACGAAGCTGAGGAAGCCATCACGAACCTTGACGCTCGGAAGAGGCATCTTCAGATAGTACATGTGGAGGTACAGCTCCACGAGGGCCGACTGCACGCCAGTACCAGAGATGGTGGCGTCCTTCAGCTGGTCGTCAATCTCCTTCACGAGGTCCTCGATGTCAAACTCGCCAACGGAGATGCTCTTGGGCAGGCCTCTGTAGTAGCGCGTGAGGACCTCGTAGCAGTTCTTCTGCACGATCTCCTGTCCGCTGGCGCGGAGAAGCAGAACAGTGTGTGCCAGGATCGACTGCACATTCTCAATGGAGACGAAGACGAAGCGGGTTCGGAGGATGACCACCAGCTGCTCAACCTGCTTCACCGGGAGGCTGATACCAGAGAGAATGTAGATCGGCGCCCGAGTGTACTCGGGGTACTGGATGACGGGTCTCTTGGGCACCGGCAGCTGAGGCACCGGCACCTTGTACTGGTGCAGCAGGACGCGGAAGAACTCCACGCTCGGGATGTTGCTGACCTTGTTGATGCGCAGGAAGTAGCGAATCGAGCTGAGCACAATCTGGCGAACGCGAATCACAGTCAGGGACTTTTCCAGACGGTTCAGCAGACCCAAGCCTATGTAGGCCATAACGTTGGCATCACGCAGATACTTGATGTCAACGCTGATACCAGCCTTCTTCAGCTCAGCTCGGATGTAGACCAGCTCCTTGGTGCTCAGAATGAAAGTGCCGATCGGGTAACGCTTGAAGAGAGACTTGAGCAGACGCTGGTACTGGGCGACCACCGACACTCCTTGCCCAACTTTCGGCAGAAGGTCTGAGTTGTGGATGAAGCGGATGATGGTACGTCTGGCTTCCACACTGATACGCACGCTGCTGCCAAACACCGAGAAGATTTTCTGGGAGACGTAGTCATCAATGGGCACCTTCTGGTCAACCACCGTCACCTGTCTGATGATGCCGGCGAGACGCTGGTACAGGAACTCAAGGAATCCATCTCCGAACGGCTGAGCCGGGACTGACGCCAGCGTCGACAGGTATTCCCGAACGGTGTACAGGAAGACACTGGGGATGGTCTGCTGCGGGATGACGTAGCCGAGGCAGCGAGAAGCCACGTAGAACTGCTGGATGCCGGCGAGCAGCTGGGTCTCCGTCAGCTGCAGGCGGTTCTCGCTCAGCTGTGTGAGGACGAAGCTGAGGTCAGTCGGACCAGAGTAGGCCGGCAGTCCACGGAACAGACGGCGGAAGGCGGCAGCAGCGGCGGCACCACTGTTCGGGATGACGTTGGCGTGAATTATGATTCGCATCAGCGACAGCTGCAGGGAAGGCTGCTTCAGCTGGTTGAAGCGTTGTATCAGGACGCTAGCAATCTCCCTCATCTGGACAGCTGACAGGATGACGTTCTGGTACTCGAACTGGTCATAGCCCGGAACGTCAGCGGGAACAATGGTCTGGAACTTGAGGTCGTTTCCAATAACTCCCTTCTCTCCTTGGCCTCCGATGATACGGTTCGTGATGTCACTGCTGCTTCCCTGAAGGCCACGGATGCGCTTGATGATTGTCTGGCGTCCCTCCTCGTAGATGCTGGCCAGACCCTCTGGGACCAGGATGTTATCAATGACAACGGAGCTGTCGAAGATGTGAAGACGGAAGGACTGAGATCCACGTGGGATCAACGGCGTCACCACTTGCATCACGTAGAGGAGATACGCCTGCACGGAGTAGATGCGCGTGACCAGGAAGAATCGCTGTGTGTGCCAGATGAAGGCCTCGTAGGTAGCCTCCAGTTGCAGAGGCTGGACGCCCTGGGACGCCAGGGCGATGATGAAGAGGGAATAGGCCCCCTTGATGTCGTCGATGGTGAGACCCTGGTGATGCTCCGGCAGCTTCAGGTAGACACGGTTGGCGGCGGCTTCGGTGATCTTGCGGATGCTGACGTCCAGTTTCGGCACGGTGATCATGGCCAGCAGATCCTTCGGAGTCGCCTTACCACCAGCACTGTGAAAAGAAAGGAATGGTGGATGTCAGCAATGTGTGCGTAGCATGAACTGATCAAGTAGACTGTTAACGCATGAAGGTATGTGATCTGAGGGCCTGTGAAGGTAAATCTTCAGACTGCTGCCCAACTATCGCTCTACACATCGGTTTCGTTATTCTTTAAAGCTCAATGTGGAAGCTCAATCTCAATGTTAAAGCTCAATGCTTACAAACAGCTACATCTTCAGGGCATACTACCTTCGTGACATTTATAGCCACTACGCTCCCTCCAGCACAGCTAGCTTCTGATGCCTGGCGTTACTCACGAGTTGGTGAGCTGCAGAATGTTGAGGATGATGCGTACGGTCTTGGCCGAGATTCCGGAGAAGATGGTCAGCATCTGCTTGATCACCAGCTGCACATTGGTCTCGTAGTTGGGTCCGCGGTACGCCAGAGTGTTGAAGCTAGCCAACAGACGGCGGCGGTTCTCCTCGAAGGCCTGTCGATTAAAAGGTCGGTCAGCACCTCAGTTTTGGAAACAGATTTAGAAGGGGATGCCCTAAAAGACATGTAAATAAATATTATGACATGTAAATAAAGGGTGCAATGAGGATGCCAGGCCTGCTAAACGATTCATTTATCAATCAATAAACTCATATATGAATGAATGCATGAATGAATGAATGAATGAATGAATGAATGAATGAATGAATGAATGAATGAATGAATGCACATTGATTAATGAAATATCTGTAAAGGCATCCGGCACAAGCCGTAAGTTCCTAGCAACTGTCAACGTAGATTAAGAGATTTAAAGTTAATGTTAACGAATAACGTTCCTGAAGTTTCATACCGACAGGCAAGAAAACGTCTTTTGCCCCATTTCAGACTGTTAACTGAATGATTCTCTCGCAGTTCACCAGTTTTAGTTTCTCTATTAAATTACAGTCTACCTCTGCGGCAGCGTTCAGCTGACAGACACTCACCTTGATAGCCAGCTTGTAGCGGTTGTCGAAGATCTCGCGGTCGAGGTTGAAGCGCGACTCGAGAGCGCGACGGACCACAATCAGCGACTCCTGGTCCAGGATGTTGGGCAGGTTGTGGTCGATGTGATCCAGGGCAGAGATCAGCTGGATAAGGCTGCCGTAGCTCGACTGAAAAAGACGCACGCATGTTGTAAGAATGAGACATCGAGGCGGAACTGCACTGGCTGGATGGACAGTTTAAATGGGGAAAATAGGAATGCCCGTAGATAAGCCTCATGGCAATTACACGGAACCGCACGAACACATTCTTGAATGTCATATTAGTTAATGAAAAATTAGTTATTAAATACTTTTTGTTTCGCTTCAATAACAAGTTCCATTATTAACTAGGTACACTTGACCGAGCTGACGAAAGACCTAATGTTTTTAGTAAATTCGCACCAAAGCTTTGACATTGGCACACAACAGTGGTTGTGGCTGTTTCACTCAAATCGTGACAAGTTGACAGCAAAATGATCCCAATTCATTGACGACCAAGGCTATGCAGCACCGAAACTCGCCCAATGCTGTCGCATTTTCTTTTGAACAGCCAACGCAGTGTTACGCTTATTGGGTAACGTTACCCTTTATTTCATTATGATCCGATCGAATAACGAGGGGCGCAAGAGTGTCATGGCTTTTTAATATTGGTGCGGAGGCCAACTTCGCTGCAGACTTCAATTGACGCTATACAGCAGCAATGTCAGGATAATTTTTCAAAATAATGAAGAAAGAACTTTTGTTCCTTCGTTCATTGGGGTTTACGGGCGCGTCGACTGCGATGGTCATTTTGCGCCCAAAAGAACTTTTGTAAGGACAGCGTTTTTTCAAGCCAGTATGTAGCAATTGGAAAGGAAATACCATATAGCAAAGTTACAATACCCTACGTTCTCACTAACTTAGAAAGGGCCTCCCATGTATGCCTCCCACTAGCCACGCCGCTGTAACGGGGGCTACTGAGCCACCGCGCTCAATCTCACCTGGTAGGCGGTCGACTGCAGATATGCAGCCAGTCCACTTTTGAGCAGCACGTTCAGCTGCTCCAGGTTCACCGTCACACCCCGCTGGTGCAGGATCACCGATGCTGACGCCACCAGCGAGCGCAGGTCCAGGCTGACGCCTCCCGCCGCCAGGCCAGGGACCGATTTCTGCAGGTATCCAGCGATCTTCCCACACTGCGGTACACTGGGCACCACGGCATCGGTCAGCGTGTTCAGAGACTCGCTGATGATCTGGAGGACGCCAGTGCGTGTCGCCGGCACCACGTCCGGGAAGTTGTTGATGAGGTTGAAGCGGAAGATGGCTTGGAGGGCATCGTTGCTGAGCACGTCGTAGTGTTTCACACCACGTTCTTTCACGTAGCCGCGCAGGTGGGAGATCTCTTCGCCGGTCAGCTTCGCGGCGACGGGGTTGCGCAGGCAGCCGCAGCCGCTGCGAGCGAAGAGGACGTTTCCATAGGCGGAGGCCGCCAACAGGAGGGCGAGAGCAAGCGGAAGTCGCAGCATGACTGAAACTCTGCGGGATGTGTGAGCGAAGCCGAGCTGGCAGGGAGCTGCGATTGTCGGTTGGCAGGGGGCCGTTTTATCCCGCCACGGCCAGACCCTGTGGGCGTAACGGCCGTGTCTGTGACAGCCGTGTGACGCCGTGGGGCCCGTGACAGCGCCCGCCGGAGGGCCATAGGTCGAGGTCCGCGCGCACGATGGCTGTCACTCAGACGGCCGGCCGTCGGCTCGTGCACCCACAAAGCGGGTCATATTGCGGCCGCCAAATGACAGGAGTGATTCTGCACACTGCAACCCTGCTCAGAAACACGGGCTGGTGTGTAGAACGTCGGAGAGATTTCGTAAAGTAGGTAGGTAGCTCCACGTGGACATTGCACTACATTGTAAGCTCAGGCCGCAAAGATATTTCAGGCGTTCATTTCACAGCGATCAGCAGTATTGCGATCAGCAGTATAGATCAGCGATTGCAGGACGACCTGCAGTAGTTCGTCCGTCCATCCATTGTCAATATCACTTCAGATTCCTAATGACTGTAGAATGATGTGATTCCCATTCACGCTACTTATTAGATTTCAAGCTTAGACCGGGCTTAATAAGTGATCACTGATCAGTCCAACCTTTGCAGCTTCACCGACTCATTCGGAATTGTATATTGTGCCCCTGACGATATGATGAATCATGAATGGCACTTCAAACATCGTTAACTTCTTAAGCTACAATCTATTATTTCCACACATAACCTGTGCGTTTCTCCTTCTCAGGCATATTATTTGCGTCGTTATTTCTCTCCCATTATTGCTGTTGCTATATCATCCCCAAGCATTTTCATTATTTGTATTGTCATAGCAATGTCGACGGTCTCATATCAGACAAGTGTCGAATGTTAATTCATCATCATGCAATCAGTGACCACTGACCCCTTAAAGATTACGATCGTTATGAACGATCTTCGACGTTGGATTCTTCAGATTCCGGAGCTCTTTGCGTAGAAGGAATATCTTGCTACACCTCTTTTCATCCTAAAGTGAGACTCCTCCATATTTCTCTTCTTTTTCTTTGCCGCCTCTTCCCATCTCATGCCGTTTGCGTGAAGATGATGGTGTGCTAACATGAAAGTTCACTTCATACATTCCTTGGGCCTCCCAACTTCTTGCATCCTGTAACACTTTGTCACGAGATTGTCACTTGGAAAAATCAACACAACGTTCTTCATTCATTTCTGTTCCCCAGTTATTTCGCTTCGTACTTAAAATTTCAGCGTAATCTGAGTGCAAATTTCGGTACAACATTCGGTTCTGTTTCAAATTCTTTATGCATTCTTTAAATTTCGAAGTGCTTGTTCAATTTAAAGGTGGCATCGAGTTCCAAGGAAGTAACAAAGACTAAAATGACCGATTGTTCATATGACCCGGCGGTTAAGGTTTACCTGGGACCGATTCTGATTCTGGGCGGCCTTCACCATCTACCGGCACGACTTCAGGGCCTGCTTAGTAAGTACCTGCGTAGCAGTCAGATCAATAGGTATCACATTATTATAGTTGTATAAATCTTTTGCTTTTGGATACTGATATAAATCATCAACTAATTATTTAGTTTGTTTAGCGAGCAGGCAGAAATAAAAGGTTTATGAATGGACTAATTATTTGTAACTCTTTCTCATTTTCGAGCTCATATAATAAATAATGAATTCACAAGGGATAAAAATACCAGCATAAATATGGATCAACTAAAGCACATGTTTCTGAAGAGTGTGTATTGTCTTGTTTTCTGCACTGTTCCTTCTGTAGGGGCGTTGATGACGGCCGGGGTCAAGGATGTGGAGCTGACAGAGGTCCCCGACTACAGACGGCTCTGGATAGAGGTGAGAGACGCAAACGCACAGCCCCGAGGGCGCAAACGCAAGACCTTGAACTACACCTCTTATATATAGGTTTGTTTGTGTGGTAGTCATCACCAATGCTGCCACTTAAGTGAATGTTCTAATTGGTTCTTCTATAAGACTCTATAACAGCAATACTGTTAGGGAAGAATCACGTTGTGATTCATAGTATATTATATTATTATATGTGATTTATGGTATATGTATATTATGGCCTTACAAATCGCGTTAACTGTACTTTAGCAGTTAACGAGAGTTGGTGTTATATTAGGTATATAGACTTGCTCTTTTCAATGACCACTGACCCGTGCGCACAGGTCCACGACATGTGCGTTTGGACCGGTGACCCGGGTGACCTCTGCTGGGGCGGAGACGGCAGCCAGGACCCGCTCTGCACAGAGGCTGTGACTGCCGTCACCAGCGCCTTATGAACCACCAGGAAGGGTGAGACAGAATACACAGCTGAAGGTGCGATAAAGAAGAAAAAGCGAGACATGAACCAGAGACCCGTGGAGCTCCAAAGCGATCGACTCACAATGCACGGTGCGTTGGCAAGTCACTAAGATAGAAAACATTCATGGAGCCCTCTCAACACAAGTACGTGGTGCTGGCCCTTGCAGAGCTGAGCTTCACGAGGAATGGTGATTCTCGGAACTCGGAAGCAACTTGCAGCTGTGATGACAGAGTCCGGGTCGAAGCAAGCCGTCCTAGCGTCATTTTCGACACTTGAGAGTCGGACAGGTCGGGTTCTGGAGCTTGATTAAGTTTGCAATTTGCAACGTATTTATTTGGAATTGTTCCAGGCCCCCCCCCCCCATAGCTTTTCGTAGCCTGCAAGTTTTAAAAATGTAACAGTGGCCGAAAGATACGAATTATAAATTGATTTATATGCCCGTGAAGATACTGAACAAAATAATAATGAAGAGGACCTGGGTTGACCCAGGCTGCAATCAGGATTGAAGAACTGTAAAAATGAACAATGAATACAAGAGTGTTGATCAATGTACTCAGTTTAGAATAGTTTATGACAAGGCATAGTTTCTTTCAACATCTCATGTCCCTTATTCCATTAACTTTGAATGTTATGCGAGTCGTATGTTCGTCATTGATGTGAACGTGTTCTTTTTTTCAACCGTGCCTGTTTGCTCATAACCGTGTACTCTGCTTATGACTAATTTCTTTTCGACGTCTTTTTCATGTGAACATCAATGGCCTTGACAGGGCATGGAAAACTGCCTACACTGAAAACCTGCACTTCTACCTTGCTTCTACCTCATATAATTTCTTCTTTTTGGGAACGCGTTTAAATCTGGCAGCCTAGGATTCACGTGGAAACATCCGGTCTTCTGTCCAGTGAACATTCACTGGCGCACTGGCGCCTCAATTAAAGGGCAAGGCTGCCGGACCCCGGCAATTGCTGCAGTGTAGAATGTAGATATGGGACCTTGGGTGTAGAGGAGACAGAAGGGGAACATGAGACATGCACGAGGGAGTCTGACTTGTCGCCCGGCGCCTTGCAGTTGCAAAGTAATTTCAGGCTGGCAATGTGCAACATACCGTTTATCTTATCGATCTCTTTATTTTCATGTGGCAGTACATAATAGGCTCACGACACGACTTAAAAACGTCTGCAACTATACATCAAACAACATTCCTAAAAACTTGAATTGTAAATACAATGACGTTTTAGGTTGACTTACAACACAAAAATAGGCTCCTTACGGGCGGCCCAAAGCTAATATAAAAGAGCTTTTTCGCGAGTTCTCCACATAAGTGAAGATGTATCGATGAGTTATTCGTTTTATACGTGTCATTACATGGAACTCATCATAGGAGGGTCTGATTTCGGTACCGATTCTTGCCTGCCTAGAATCCTAAACTTCTACAACCCAACAGTTCGGTCGACATCAAACCTCAAGGTCGTCTGAGTCAAACTAATAGTAGTGCCCCATGGCAATACGCCCTACAGTATAGGTACCAATGACATCCGTGTCAAAAGTGCATCACACTTTGACCTTCAGTGGAGCCCGTCGGCGGCGCCCTGATGTAAGTCACCTTTGACCCTACGGCCATATCCGGCCACATGACAGAGTAAATGTCTGGTACACTCGGGGGCAGATTGATGTTCCGCCACTCCCTACCTATCGGGCTCCCATGGCTCAGCATTGGCTGCTGCCAATGGCTGGCACTGGCATGCAGTGCTGAGCAAAGCTGAAGGCAGGCAACACTGGCAGCAGCCAGTGCTGAGCCATGGAAGCCCGATGGGTAGGGAGTCACGAAAGTAGTAGTGGAACATCAATCTGCCCTCGAGTGTACCTATAGATGAGTCGAACTGGTCATATTGCTGAAGCATGTGGTAGCTGTTGGAGTTTAGTCAGCAAAGTGGATTCCATGTTAGCAGGTGTTTTACTTACCTACCGTTGGTTTACAGGTAGGTTCAGCTTTCACGAAAGTAGTTAGGTTAGCTATTTAGAGCTTTAATGTGAAATGAAATGTCACATGCACTGGCGGATCCAGCTGCAGAGTTTTGGGAGGGGCAAATTAACGATAACAGTATCGTGGTTCTTTCCATGCACTGTCTATAGGCGTAATGTTACAGTTTTGCCGTTTGGGAGGGACAATTGCCCTTTTTGCCCTCCCCTGGACCCGCCACTGGTCACATGTTGTCATTACCTGTAAGCAGTGCAATTTCCACCCTGGGCGTAGATGAATCCAGGAAATAAGGCAAGGCTCGGCCATCAACGCACATGATAAAAGCGTGCATGGCGTCTAATTGTAGTGAAAAGTAATAGTCCACTTCTGTTTCTTCTTCTTTCAGGTAAGTGTTCACGTGCCTGTTCAGCCTATAAGTGGTAGTGTGAGCATTGAGCAGGCAGTGAACAGTACATTTTACACGTTTAGCGCCATCCCCGACCACCATTCCAAGACTACCATTTAAATGGAATGCAAACGACTAAAACATTTGTCTTGTTATGAACAGCCGACGCCATTAGCACTGCGTGTATTTCGCAAGCCAAGTCCGTCTAGACGCTAGTGTAACCGACCACAGCCGACGGCGAATCCATTCGAGACACAAGTGGCAGTGCTAAACGAGGCACCAGACTGGTTACTTTGTTGAGCCCAGCCGTGACCCTCTACCGTGTCTGGATATCAGTTTCACACCAATCCCCCTGACTTTCAGACTATGAAAAAGTTTCGCCCTTGGAGTCCGGTGTTGACATGTCTGGGTGTCACGCCAACGGCATTGAAGTGGTCGATGATTGGCGGGGGTCGTCGACCTGACCTGGCGTCCGATAAGAGAAAGACAGTTATATAAAGGCACCTTATATAAATATACCTTGACAGACTGACATCTCCTTTTAGACTGAAGCACATTTAACGAGCTTTGATCTAGATAATAAATGTTTCATAGACTGTAGACATCATTTGAGCATGAACGCCTTGGTAGCGGCAACATACCGCATTATTCACTTTTCAGTTTTTTTTTCTTGCAACTAACCCGAACCAAGTACCTACTGTGATTTCATTTATATGCGATGCTTCATAGTTTTCATAATGACGGACGAAAAAAGAAAAAGCGGGTGTGTATACTGTACATATATGACATAGCCCATACTATGAGTATGCATCAACCAACCCCTCCCCTTCCCCTTAAAAAAAACACAGGGGAAAGTACGCTACCCTGTGCAACACCTGTGTTACGGTCGGCGGCGGGTCCGGCCCGTGACAGCTAGCAAGGGGGCAATGTGACGCCACTGGCTGCTCCCATCTGACAGCTCGGCCACCGATATGTCAGCGCGGACACGGCTGCGCGTGGGTGGGTCACGTGGGGCCCCCCGGCTCGTGTGTGAGGCACCAGGTCAGTCCCCCGGTGGTAGTTACTCATTCGTTACTCATCACTTAAGTGCATCTGGATTTTGAGAGCAATATGTACAGTGTACATGTTTGCATAAGCTAGTCTTCTATTGAATTTAAATACATAATATTAGACTAACAAGAATGTTTTCGTTACTAAGTCAGCACGATTGCGCCAAAAAAAAAAAAAAATGATGCTGCAAAATGTATATAATATCAGCATTTTGTCACCTAGCATTTTCAGCTGATTCAAAAAGTCTTCCTAAAAACAGATATCCATCATGAACGCGTCCGAAGAATAAGAAGTTTTGGTTTTAGGCTATTTGCAAACACTGATGTGTATGCACCTAGATAAAAAAGCAAATGTTTATCACTGATTCAGTTCAGCCCATGTGATCGATTCACAGCCAACATTAGGATAGTGATTTCGACTCGACACGGCCAATAGCGTGTCTGAGTTCAGTTAGACCCTATCTCACGAGGTACAACAGATACCATCTTATATTGATGATGTGACACGTTCCACGCCATTCTGTCAGCTAGAACGGTAAATCCCCGTTCTGACTGCCGTGCGCTCGAAGGAGAAGGTGAATTCTGTAATTTGTATCCTTTTGTGCGTGATCACATTTCGAAAATAATGCCACAACAAACCCGATTGGCATCGCACAGCAGATATATTTTCGTTTATTCAGCATATTGTCACATTATACGGCCAGCGTTTGTTAAACCACTAATATCTATCTAAATCTATCTCTCTAAATCTCTCTACGACCAAATATCTCTAGCACAGTACACTAAAATGTTTGCAGCGACGCCAGGTGAGCAGAAGCTTTGATAGCTCTCGAGCTTCGATCGATTGCATTCTTCTTCCCTGTCGCCAGGAAACCAAAACAGTGGCACCAATTCCACTCCACCATACGCCACATTGCTGTGTTTGATGAATCTTGCAAAGCACCGTTTTGGAAAGTTCGCGAATGTCAACACAATTTCGTGGATCGGTATGACTCACGGCTGTTGTCTCCTGAATAACATATGTCCGTTAGCCGGCACGCAACTGCCTGCGACGTAGCTGATCGCGGCCGGCTCCCGTAGAGATTGAGGGATAGCAGGTCAATCGATATGCCTATTTACAGTGTGTGCTGCCGCAGAAGGTAAAGCTGAGTGATGCGCATTGCTCTCTTGAAAGAGAACGACATAATTATGACAAGGGGTTACCAGCATCCTATGAACCAACATCATTCTTGCAGTCTTTAGAATCCTAACAATATTGCCAATAACATTGGTCGAGCTTAGATAAAATGAATGGAAATAACATTTTTTACGATCGAAGCAATAGGTGCAGCTCCAACAACATGTAAACCACGCATATGTTTCATTCGCTTTCAATAAAGGTACGTCTTATTGCACATCGCTGGGAAATACCTAAGTATACCACGGCCAACATAACCATTATCGTTGACGCATTGGAAGGAACGCAATAAAAGATGCAGTGGTTTGACTGGCTAAGTATGGCTAAGTATGTATATGGCCAAAGCTTCTTGCGATGAGCACTTAGTAGTGGATTATTCATCCTCGTTAAGTCACGGATATATTTTTGGATATTTCTTAATGTCGAGAGAAGATAAGTTGTTTGGTGTTCTCGATTAAAGAATAAATCAAAGTCGGACATAGGCAGCTGACTCTAATATGTGTGAGGTGTGGATTCTGGATAGCAATAAGCGTTGCAAGTGAACATTTATTCCAGAGAATAAAGAAAAATAAATATTTAAATTTGCCTTAAAATGTTTCATATATTCGCGATTGTTTCCTACATCTTTCGCTACTCAAATATCTTGCTGGAGAAAAACGACAAAACCTAAGCCAAACCAAAACCTGTAAGGAAACAAAAAAGAACTAAAGGGCTAAAACAATTCAATGTTTCGTGAAAGCGGTATGGTTTCAGGCAAAGCATCCTTGTTTTAGGCAAAGTAAAACAAACCTTTCCCTGTCAATAAAAAGCAGCTTCCAAAAACACTTCAATTTGTTCTTTTCTGAGAACAGTGTTTCATCACCGGCGCGGTAAGCCGCTTTGGCGAATGATTCGGCACTCACGGCGGGCTGTCTAGAGAGTCCGATATCCGGGATCGGAAAAAACTACCCACGTCGAAAGGCACTTGGTAACGGAGCCCGTAAGCCACCAAAACAGTGAGGAACCCTCGCGATACCCATAGTGTTGAGCTTGCTTTTGATGGCTGGTGCTGTAGATGTATCTAAAATCTCACGAATTTTTTTAGGTGCGTTTTGATTTTAGGTTAGGGGCTGGCTTAACCGAAGTAGGTAGCTAAGAAAACGCCCTTCACATCTATGCATTTTTTCTGTTGTGCACTAACAAACCACCAGAAAAATCGCACCAGATATTCTAAGGACATAAAAATCCCTTGAACGTTTACACGGGATGGCAATTACCGTGGTGGTGTGATGGCACTCATTGTTCAATTCACACAGATTAAAATTGGGAAGAAGCGTTAAGTTGGGAAAGTCCGTGACATTCCCACACCGGCAAGTCACGTTTATAGATTCAAACAAGTTTTTGAGAAAACCACATGAGCCCGTCTACTATATTTTTGACGCCAGTATCGCAGCTGACGTCCGAACGTTAGCTTGGCGACGTTCGAACGTCAGTGAGTTTCGTGACGTCTGTACGTATTGATCGCCCACCATATCAGCAGCAGACTGGCCCGACATACCGGGACAGAAGTGCGCCTTTGACCTATGTGGAATGTCCGATGACCCCGGGCCAGCAATTGACTTGGACAGTCCCCGTGGAATACTGGTTCGAGCCGGAATATTGGATTTGAAACAGCGATTCACCTTCCAGGAATTCGGGTGGTAGGTAGGTAAGTCAAACCCGCCTAAAATTGAATGATCATTCCTGAATCACCAGATGAGATATCTGTGCACGCAGATAGATTTGTTTGAAAATAATATCATCCATTAGGTGCAATATCATCAAGTTTTAAGCTTTAGTCCACAAGTTAATTAACTGTGTCTTAGGTACATTTTTGTCCAAACGACTCTCCCTATGGGTAGGTATCTACAAAAATGAAGTTTGTTTTACATAATCTTTTGCGAATCGAATGACTTAAAATAAATCAGAAACGAGCATGGCAAGGACCCGAAGCACTGGATAAAGTTGTACTTCATATTTTTGACAGCTTTGGTGATGAGCTTTGATGGTTATAACCACTAGTTGCTAGACTAGCTGCGCGAAAACCGCTTTGTTTCATTCGCGATCAGCACACTTATTTCAGTCTTACGTAATTCTTTTTGTGTACAGTGTGCGGCGCACTTTCTTGAGTGCATTGATTGAGCACAACAGCTCCTAAGACTACATTTAAGCTTATCATTTCACCGAATTACACTGATCTCCGTAAAGTTGTTGTTATTGTATCTGCACATTCTTGTTTTATTACATTTGTTTCGCACCGCCGATGCCATTGTCGTTGTCCGTATTCCCGTTCCCGTGGTGGCACTGACATGCCTTTGTGTCGTGCGCGATACCCCCCCCCCCCCCCCCGTCTAGAGGGGCTGATCGAAAGGTGATGGAGGCCGCGCGTGCTGCCGCGGGGTCACTTATTTACCGGGCCGTGCATTAATGATGGTGAGACGGTCGACCGGCATCACTCCTGTGCCAAACAGACTGACCGCCCGTGACGGAAAGACGGTGTACCATTAGGCACTATACTGGCTCCTACACTGTTTCTAGACTGTTATACAATTAGTTTTGAGGTAGTTCTTTCATTGTTTTTCAAGTGAGCTAAAACGGGTTCCACGCTGGTTAGGTATTTCGTGCACAGTTTCTCAACTGGTTTACATTTCTACTACCTCGGCTTGATACTTTCTTGACTAATGTCGGCAACTTGCAATGTATTTTTTTACGCATTTTGTGCGGAATCAAGTTCTAAAAAAATCATGAGCCGATGGTGCTTGACCCCATCTCAGACTATTTCAGCACTCGTTTATTCATCAAAGTATTCGTTACACCTCACTCTTATTTGGTATCTTGACTATAATCCTCAATTCTCTTGAACCGTCCACGGCAAACCTATGGGCCGAGCTTACAAAAGTCACGAATAAGACAAGATAGCGACAGAGCTGATTGTTTAATCACTTTATGTACAATCCACATAACACACCAGGAGTCGCAGCGGTGTCATTTTCACAGGGCCCTCTCCACACCAGAGGAATACAGATGCATACTCGGACAAAGAGCAGGCATGTCGCGGCCGTCAGTATCGCAATCACACTTAACGGCACTCAGGCTTTGCAAATTTAACACGAAAGGTAAATACAGATCGTATGGAAAGTGCATATAAACAGAAGCAAAGATTGATTAACACTGAAGTTGTGATAGCATGAGCGTTCTCCGTCTTGAGAACATCGACAACAGTTTTCACTCTTCAGGCTACACACAATTACGTAATAACGAAATACATGTTACTTTTTGCCGTTTTGTGGTTTGAAGATCGTCACCATACCAGTGACGTCACTACCATTTCATTGACGTCACAGCACAACTCTCAGAAGCACAAAGTTATCAACAGTCAGCGATTGTCACCATTATTCTGACATCTTGAAGTCGTTGCTATTCGCCCTCTTCACACGTATGCGATGTCTTGGAGCATTCACCACCTTCGAGTGATGTCATATCACAGTCCAGATGATAGCACGTCACTTCGACAGGATTTTGTCGAGGACATCTCATCTGCCAGCGTCAAGCTTAAGAATTGGGCCGAAAGGAAACATGACAACATTAGACCGTTTCCATGGCCTGAAGGTTGACTTTCGCCTGCGCCAGCAGCTTCTGAGTCTCCTGACGGTTCATGCGCTGCACGGGAGTTTGTTTCCCCGAACTGCCGATAGGTGGCAGTGTAACGCCCGCTGAGGCCGCCGACGGACTCTCGTCACCAGTTGACGTCATTAGACCGCGCGCGCGAATTGAACGCCAGCCGCCGCCGTCGCTACGAACGCTGCAGTCCAGCAGGTCAGTGACCTGTTGAAAAGATGCAAATTTTGTTAGATACAGCATAGCAACTTTTTTGAAAGCATATATTATTTGATTTCGAACATCGATAAGTAAATATAAATATTGTGAATAGCTGAACACACAAAGACATTTATTGCTTTCTTAGAAACAGCAAACAAAGAAGCATAGTCATGCAAGAAAACTAAGAGCAAAAATAGGTATTCCTATTATTTCTTAATGGTTAACAGCTTAATAGAATAATAGCATTCTGAAGCCCATTTACCCCTCGTCAGTCCTCACCTGATCAAAGTCGTCTTCCTCCTGCTGTCCGGTCGGCCGCGGCTCAGACCTGGACCTGCTTCCCCGTCTGGTTGGACTTCCAGCACGTCCACGAACTGACGTGTCCAGCTGCGGCAGGCTGGGTCTCGCCGGGGTCGGCGGTCTCTGCCGGCCGCACTCCGCATCCGCTCGAATCAACCGCTGCAGATCGCGCCGCGCCGCCATATTGGATCGGGTAATGGGTGGCATAGAGCGCCGCTCAGCGGCAACATCAGGAACTTCAACTGCTGTCTGTCGCCGATAGGCGTGCGTCAGAGTGCTGGGATCGAAATCCAGCGGAGCTGCGCGAGGGGCTCCGTCTTGTGGAGACGTCTCCACCGCCATTGTGGCCGTGATGACGTCACAGGTGCTAGCCCCCGTGACGTCACCACGTGGAGGATGGGCTGCCAACGCCGTGGTGGTTACGAGAACGGCCGGCGCGAGCCGCAGCTGGCCGGCAGGAAACCAGAACTCGTCCAAACTCGACTGCCGAAGCCGATGGCGAAATTCCTGGTAGCACGCCACTTTTCCAATTAGAAGTCAGCCTCTTGCACTCAAAACGGCCATCGAAGCCAATGTCACTAGCTCTAGCGCCCTCACCGTGCCACGATAGTCCGAGAATCAATATCTAGAAAGTAAAAGTACAGCGTGTACCTTTTCACGTGCGGTCCTTCGCGAAGCCACCAACCGACTGGCGACCGGCCGTCGGCTATCGCCTGGACCGACGGGACCGACGAAATCGACGATCAGAGGCGCGCTCAGCGACCGGCACCTGGGAGGTTCGGCGGTCACAATGGCAGAGGCGGAGCCAGGAAGGGAGGTGCGCCGCCAGGCTTCGGCTCTGTTCAAAGTCTACGTTCAACTGATCAGCAGTAGACTCTGGAATTGATGATGGGATTATCCAATTATAAGGTAGATAGGTACCTATAAGGTCGAATGTTGTTGAACTCTGAACTGAAGCCATCGGTTCTAAGCTAAACGCTCATTCCTTTCGTCGAAGCATCTTGAAAAATGGGCACATGAGGGCACCTATGTTGGGTGCCGTCGCGTTTCTTTCCAAACACGCCGATGGATTTTTTAGAAAGTTATTTTGAGTGTTGATCTTAGACCAAAGTCACATTGAATCCGGTTCCGCCTGGTTAGGTTTTCTTATCTAGCCAACTCAACTTTACCGTGAGTAATGACCTGAGTGACGCCACATATATGACGCAATTTTTGTCGGCCAAGAGTAAGGAAACCTATGCAAACAAGCCAATACACCCACTGCTTGCATTCGGCGGCACCTGAAGGGCGTCATGCCTCCACTACCTGATAGCCTCCCCTCCCCTCCTACAGCGCCTCCCCTTCCCCCATGCCCCTCCCCTTTCCCACAATACCGTCACCGGTCGATCCAAGTGAGGAATGTCGCGTCTGGCTGCATACCTGGCCACGGTAATCGATCGACACACTTGGCTACACAGAGTCATAGGCGGATCCAGACCAATAATGAACCTCCTGTATTCTTTTAGCTTTAGGCACGCGGCAATGATGGTTAGAGGCAGGCAGACATGGACAGAATCGGAATTGCTACTATAGGCGTCAGGTGTCCAAATCAATTACAGCCAGAGGGATAGCGAGCCATGAAGCAACGTCCAATGACAAACTGCAAGTCGTGAACACTGAACAAGATAGATGCTTGAAACCAGAGCAGCAGCAATCGATAGGCGACGGTAGGTAAGTCGATAGGTAGCAGTATATTCCGATGTTTCTTTAAATGGAACGGTATATCGGTACTCGGATTGTCATATGCATGCATTCAGCTATGGTTAAGTCACACAGTCAGAAGGCAGTAGTTAGTAGTTTATACCAGCATACACCGGGAAGGCGTACCAATATACCAGAACCTCCAAGGGCGTGCGCAGGCCCCAGAAGGCATGACTTCCATCAATCTCCTCCTAGAGATGGTTAACGCAGGCTTCTGATGACTGTAAATTGATGGCAGTAACGAAAGGTGCAAGGAACATATAGGCTAGCAATGAAATATACAAAGCTTGAGACAGAAGTACCTACCACACAAATGCGAAAGCTCGAGCGAGGTCAGGTTACCAGACATCACTGCAACTTGCATAGGATGTGCAAGTTGCTGCATAGGATGTGCAGGCAACAGTGAAATGCTGTGCACATAAAAAACAGTATGGGTTCCCACATACCTTGGTACTGGAAAAAAGGCGATGTTCCCAGCAATTTTTCCGTAATAAACACAAATAAACTTAAAAAAGATGAATTAGCATGAAGAAGCGTTCTTGCATTTTTATCAAATGGTAACGTAGTTGGGCAAAAATGCATTAAGTACCTACATAGTTTGGCCTACGAGTCATAACTCCGATCCCTACTAATTATATCGTCCTCTTGCGAGGGTCATAGCTATTGCCAAATGTATCGGAACTTCATGTTTGCATGCTGGCACTTCCTTCTTCATGTTTTCTCTTTGAATTGAGAGTTTCATGGCAATTGATTTACACAAATTCATAATAAAGCGTGCTAAAAAAAAAACTTCTTATTTCGGTCATCAGATTCTAACATCACGCAAGTTCAACAAAGGGTGGCATAACAACACACACCCTCCACCGTTTTGCATTACCTATCATAACTCGCGTAATGTGCTCCACGACATGCGTGCCGAAATTCAGGCGACGTGAACCAGGTGCCGCCATGGTACCGAACACAGAGCTGGCACAAACGTCGCCCCAAGTGGCCCTAACTCACCCGTACCGTCGTTCCTAGCTCATCCGTGCCGTCGTTAACAAACGAGCGACCGGCGGACCAGGCTGCCTCCATCGGTTGTGCGCAGGTATAAAGCAGCGCCCCTCGAACGTGGTTCACCTTAGCGAGCTGGCGCTGGTGAGAGGTCGACAACATAAGGCGTCGAAACAAGTCACTCGCGTATCGCTCTCCCTCAAGAAAGTGACAGAGAGAGATTCCATACTGGTTATCTACAATCATCACTTGGGGTTGAGCTGATCGCATTTGCGATGGCGAGACCAGCCAAGGCGATGATGACGAGGTCGATTCTGGTTCTGTTGTTGCTGATGACTGAAAGCCTACTTGGCGTTGCAGTAGATATGAGGGGCTATGGAGAGCGACGCCAGCATCATCACATGTTGGGTGAGCCTGTCCTTCACAGCCTACACGTGAGTAGCGTGACACAATGTCTGGCCGCGTGTGGACGAAACGATCCCCCTTGCAAGGCCCTTCAATACAGCCGTGATCCTGCAGGTCAGGTGTTGTGTCAGCTGTTTGAACAAGGCGTCTGTTCTGCCGCTGCCACGAACGTCAGCAGAAGTCTGGTGGAGGATACCGGAATACACTACATGGACGTGTATCCTAGCGTCGAGGTCGTAGAAGAGAAGTCAAGCCCGATCTGGCACGACTCCAGCTGCTCCGAGCGTGGATACTGCACGACCAGTTGTATGGCTTCAAGTGAAGGCGACTTCTGTGCGTCTGACGCGGCTTGTGCTTCGCTCATCGCCATTGACAGCACCATAGCTTGCGTGCGCAATAAATGCGTCCGAGATGTAGACTGGGAGGTAACTCCTTCTCTACGTCTGCCCACCTGGCAAGAATGGGCCGTTGACACTACCGGTAAGCACTGGAAGAAGCTTCATCCCGGCACTTGCCACCTCGACTTCGAAACCAAGCTGAACGAGACACATCCCGGAGCCGTGCGACTGGTTCTGGCCACCTCGGATGCCCCGGACAGACAGGAAGTAGTGATCGACATCGGTGTGGATAACAACACCAGGACGGAGGTGTTGTCCGACGGCCAGACGATCAGCGTCCGAACCCCCAATATCCTGAAGACATCCTACAGCCGCTACCATTTGGACTGGTGCACCGGAACGCTGACTTTCGGCACCACTGACTGCCCGTCGCTTGCTAGCGTTGACATCACGATAGGGCCGTTCACCTTCGTCGATATTCAGCCTCAGGGTGAGAGTCTCCTGACAATGATTAAGTTCCATTCCGGCTTAGCCGACTCGTGGTTGTTCTCTACGGAAGGTGTGTCTCATGACGCGCAGTTTCGTCTTGCGGCTGACCAGTATATGTTTATCAGGAAGACCTTTTCATCGTCAGAGAACATCCGCCTCCTGTGCCGCGCAGAAGTCGCCTGTGTGTTCCGTCTGAGGCCCCGTGTCGAGTTTGTTCGTGACATCTCCGTGGCCGTGGATAACGAAAACATCACCGTCTGCGTCCTGACACCCGCCGGGGCCTCGGGCTGCCAGATTAGGAAGCACAACTTCAGGCACGCCAACCAATCCATTCCGTTCTCGATAAATCGCGAGTTTGTGTATCTGGCATCGACGTTCTGGACAGCAGGATTGCTCGTTGATACGTCTCCATTCGTCCGCGTCACTTTTTCCGAAGGCACTGTGCCTATAGAGGACAAAACCATTCTGTTCGGCGTTGGAGGACCTGGCGAGACGACACTCAAACTCGACACGTCTCAAGGATGCCTGTTCTGTTTGTGGGAAACAAGTACGTGGCCGACCGAAATGACAGGGTATAGTAACATGGCGGGTCTGTTGCCAGAGCCGTAACATCACCCAGTGGCACAGCCGATCTTAGCTGATGCTTCCCAAAAGGGTCGGAAAAGCCAGGCTGGCGAAACTGAATATAAAGTAGCATATTGTGCTGAATCTGATGAAGTATTATTATAAATAAGATCACTTACCTATGTTTTAATGACTATGTCAACGGAAGATTCTCCGCCCAATGGTGACGCATGGCTGCTACGGGACATTTTTGCGTGGCTTTTTGCATTGCCCGAGTCGTCGCGTAAAAACTGCAGAGAAAGCCGTTACAAGGGTGTTCAATGTTCACGGGGTGGCAATAATATAACTTTCTGTTTGTGTGGTGTGCTGTGTGTGCCTACTGTCAATAATGATATTCCAGTGTAGTTTGTTTGCTAATTGGGGCTTTAGAGCGCGCCTATACCCAATCCTCCCCAGGGCGGCGTGGCAAGGGGCGTTATGCATCATTTGACGGTACGAGGGGTTTGTCGGTAAGTTTGGCTCTGACTATCAAGCTAGAGCTTCCCAGCAAAACAAACAAACAAACAAACAAACAAACAAACAAACAAACAAACAAACAAACAAACAAACAAACAAACAAACAAACAAACAAACAAACAAACAAACAAACAAACAAACAAATGCTGATCTGCAGAAGAATGGCTGAAGGTAAGGTTACTGCCTAATGGCCGACTACTAAGGTTTTGGTCCAATCGTCTGGCGGCAGCTACAGTTTGGGGGAAAATTTGATCAAACTTTATTCACCATCTTTATTAAACTTTATTTACTTGATTTAGCGAGTGCGAAAAGATGGGTGCCAAGGATAGAATCTGTGACGAATAAATGAAAACCCAGATAATGTCTGAAAGGGAGGCAAAATGGCCTTGATGCTAGCGGGTCCGATATCTGAGATCGATGGAGAAGCATGCGCGAATATACTCGTACATATTTGAAATGACAATTTAGTCATTTATAAATCTTTTGATTCGTTTGAGAGATTGGTCAAATTGAATATGCTGATATCTATCATGGTTATTTTCAAGACGCTTAATTAATGAAAGCCATGAAAAGTCATTGATAAACAAAGCGCTTGATGGTTACAAAATAATCACAAATGCTTCCAGGCTGCGATGGGTAGGCATTTCATCACACCCACTAGCGCATTGAGCCTGCATCGCTTGCTGCATGGTTTATCGGAACAGATCTACACAAATACGATGGGGAATGACCATTCAAATCGTATAGCCCAAAGCGACGGCGACGTCAGGCCCTTGGCAGTGCCATCTAATATATCAATGCCGTCGTTATACAGCTAGTGTGACAACTTGATGATGTCTACCTGCTAGCGAGTTACGAGACTCACGACAAGGGCTGATATTGCGAATGTCCAAACCTGGAACAGATATGCGCTGTGGAGAAGGCCACCGATCTGTATTCTCGATAAAGTCAAATACCAAATAAATTCGTTTCAACACGTCTAACCGGGAACCCAATCATTTCTTTCTCCACCAAAACAATCCAAACACTAATCATAGGATGTGAAGCGTCTGAAAACAATCATGTATACGTGATCAAAACGGTGCTGCCTGTGCTGAAAGGTAGTAAGAACAGGCACGGAACGCTGCGTAATGCAATTTAATACGTGCTCAATTGCGGATCACGGATGGCTCCAGCTGCCGCTTCGGCATATTGATATAGGCACAAGTGAAATAGGCGTTCGTGTTCAGCTTGTGCAAAAAAAAGGCGCCTGTAAAAAGGAAGGAAAATATAAGCAAATATGAAAAATCTGAGTAACATCAAATGTAATTTCACATTATTCAACGTGAATTATGTTTATGATGAGTGTTTGTGTTATTTCTGTTTGCTACGCGAAATATGGGCGTGTCTTATTTCTGAGCCATGCACCGAGAAAATAAAGCTACACCCAAATATTAGCAGTCAAGCTCAGTTCTGTATGTTCTTCAAACAGAAAACAAACATGTAGACCGCAGTAAAAAAAAAGTACAAAGGATTATTTTGCCACATATATTTCAGCAATGGTCAAGGGGGTTCCACGCATCATCACTTGGGGTAACCCGTATAGGTAGGCATGGAAGACCAGGCTGCTAAAAAGAACACACAACATTACATACAGCATGGCCTGAAAAGGTGTTTCAGATAATCACATGTCACTCACTTTCTAGCTGCACTTTGTTTATGCATCAATAGAAAATTGTGTTCCATGCTCCATTACATTTGTGTTTTAAACTCGACAACACAGGGCAGGGGGCACACACGTTGCATTACAATGTGTTTCTGCTGGTCAGCAAACGGGAAAATTGAGGTGCAAAATGGGTTACCCTCAGATGAATACACAAGCAAGTGAACATATACAAACAGGCATCCCCAATGAGGGGATTTACCGTGATACAGTATGAAGGGTGCACCTCTAGGTTAGCATTGGTCACATTGTGTTACCAGTTGGTAATCATATCAACACAAATACCACATCCCAAACATCGAGTGCCGCCACAAACCCAACCAAACACACCTGTTTGTCCACCGTCACCCCATCTTCCAGTTAAATGGTTACATATATCACAAAACTTTACCAGACACCAACGCCACCCGCGCAAGCGCGGTAGGCAGCAGGACCCATATCCCACCCCAACCTCAGGAGATTCTTTCACCGATAATATGAGATAACCACTTGGAGTGTACCCAGGCTCCAAGCTTCTCAGCCTGAGAAGAACCCCGGGTTCGTACAAGCTCAATTGTAAGGTCCTCGCCATGGAAGGTTTTTGATTCTGCACCAGAATCGCTCAAAACAATATCAAAACATCCAAACTCAAGGAATTGATATCACACAATATCGCATATTGTGACTCGTGGGTTAAAAAAGAGACGTTTTATCGAATAAAATCACAGGAAAACAATCAACATCTAGCATTGAGCACAAAAAACTGCATCCTCAAACCATGTCCTTCGGAGATGACAGCTGCCACACAAACCGCAAAGCACATCTTAAAAGTTATGAGACACAAAACAGAAGTTGTTCGAAAAAAAAAAATTGGCAGTCATACCATTGCCTACAACACAAAACATGTTCGAGTCTTTGGTAACGGTTGATACCGATAGACACAACCTGTGTTAGTGAGGGTTACACTGTGGTTTTTAGAAGTGGAGTGCAAAGTACGTCTATATCTGCATGTGTGGGCAAGAGTTACATAAATACACACTTCCATAGCGTATACAAATTTGTAGCACAATGTCTTAAGCTCATTTCATTTCATCATTTCATTAGCAAAGGGATGGAAAATAATTCAGCGGGTATCGTTCGTTAACGGCGCAAACTGATGAAGTTCAAAGCCATGCAGTAGGTACGACATTTTAAGTAGTTCAGTTTCACCAGCTATTTTGAGAACCATCAAATGGCTTGACGGTTTGACGGCGAATAAACAATAAACATAGTGCTATCAATTGATTGCTAACACCGAGCCGACGACCAGCCAAAGAAGAATGTCCAATGATGCACACATCCAAAAAGCATCAACCAGAATATGATAATGAAATATTTATCCAAATGCGGAGGTCATATTGCATCTGCAATGGAAGTCATGTGTTGTTGAGAGTTATTGACTTGTGTCTTGCAACATGAGGAGGCGTTGTGGTTGATGTCTATGACATCCAAATGGCACTTTACCTCATCGTTTTGGATATATCCCCACTCCCCAAGAATTCCTTCAAAAATGTTTCTAAATGTTGAGCCTTTTCGTTGCTATAAACACCCACTCGCTACTGTTAAAACTCGTTGACTTCCTTCTTGTAGGCTCTGAGAGTGTTCTTCATGAGCATGGCTACAGTCATCGGACCCACACCACCGGGTACGGGTGTGATGTGACCTGCCACCTGGCGGACTCCTAGAGAAACACGGGAGGGGGCTTTCAGCGTCTGTGTGAGAGGGTTTTCTGGAATATGACAAGTTGAAGAGAAAACAACAAACTGGTATTAATTTCCACGAGGTAATGATTGGTCAACTTTTATGTTTGCCTCGTATAAACGCCAATGGAAGCAACCGATTGGAATGGCGATGCCGTCAAGACCTTCAATGGAATCGATTACTGAAGGTTGCCAAGACGACATTGTAATGAAAACACATCCACCAATAGAATATAACCATCACGAGAACAGTAGACTATTTGAAAATCATGACATCAAAAGACAGTATTGAGACATACCCGATAAAGAACGAGATAGGTATATACTCATGATAAAAATCATAGCGAAAAACCGGCTGTTCCCTAACTTTACGCGACGACCTTACCTTCAAAGTCCACATCTCCGACGATCTGGGGCTTGCCGTTCGGACCGACGATGCGGTTAATACCAACGTCGATAACGCAGCAGCCGGGTTTTACCATGTCGGCCGTGATCAGGTTAACGACTCCTGTTGGAAGGGAGCGAGGGAAGAGTTAGATAAACGCTAAGCAAGCATATGATCTATCAGACAAGACAATTTTGCTACATAACTAGAACTAGAGACTACTGTAAGATGAGCAAGAAGTGATTTGTCTCGATTTCCCAAATCAGCTCCGTTTTTTGGTACTTTCCCATGGTTTAGGTTGGTATTTGGTTTGACATCGGTTTCTCAGTTAAACTGACATCACTATAATCTAGCAAACCTAAGAAAGAATGGATTTTAAAGTACTGCGGCCGTTGCTGCGTGTGCATTTATATTGTGAGAGCATATTTTCTGTCGCAACTTTTTCACCTTTTTCACACAATAGGGCCTTGTTTCACACAAATTTCTCCGAACCATACATTTCAAGCAATTTCAAGTGATCAGAACACGTGCAAAGTGATTCAGGCGCTTTAACTCCGTTCTTTCTTAGGTTTGCCGTAGGTACTATAGTTTTGTAGACCTTCTCCAAGTTTTCCCACCTGCAGCAGTGACCACGATGTCTGCCGTTTGGACGAACCTCCTCAGCTGCTCCGGCGGGGTGTATCGGTGGCATAGCGTGGTCGTGGCGTCAAACGCGTTCGTATCACCTGTTGGGGGAGGTGGGTACTGGGTAGGTCAGTAATAGGTAGGAAAGAGTCAATACCCTGGCTGTTAGGAGGGGTTAGATTTCAATTAACTCAGACTTGACGATAACACGCCCGTAGGTTGTCCAGAACATAAAAGCGACAATTATACACAACAGACGCACATTAATGTGCGTCTGTAATAAACACTAATTAGTGTTTGACTCTAACTCTGCAATGATTTTCAAACTAAAGCCAGCTGAATGATATCAAGTGAGGGAATATCTTACATACACCAGTATTCGTAAAAAGTCTACCACTATCTTTCAACTAGGTGAGTCCGTCTTATATTCTCATACATTACGAGTATTTGCATATGGGTGATACGGCGTCCTGACGATCGATAAGCATAACAATGCGATAAATACACCAAAGTACACCATACTTGCTCTCACTCCCTTCCATCGAAGGATGCCACCTCTTACCTTCTCCGTCCGCATGTAGCAACATGGCGATTGGCATCCCGACATTCTTGGACCGTCCGCACACCACGGCGTTCTTGCCAAACGTCTCAACTCCTGTGAGACGATACACACACAGATCAGCTGTGGTTTTTAAAAGGTGGTATTCAGTTAGGCGTGCGAATGGTGATATGTCTACGATGATAAATACGCATCCTGAGTGGACATAATCATGCGCTTAGTTTCACGACTTTAAACTTTAGAGTTGCATGATGATACTAGGGTATATAGCTTTTTTAACAGTTAACTGCTTGTGGACGGTAGGAACGAAACTTATTGTAAGTTTGGCCATGATTTACATTCATGCCTCAAGTAGGTAATATTTGTCACTTTGCCAAGTAGCCACACAGGTCAAGGGCAAAATGAAGGGGTCAAATAGTCCAACAGGAGTCAAAGTCAACAGGAGCCGCAAAGGTAATCTAGGTTCCGGCTACGGGGTTATAAGTCTTATCCAGAGCTGTCATTCCTAGCGTCCTACTCAAGCAATGTCGTAAATTGGATCAAGCACCGAACAACTGCATGTGATTTATATGATCGTTAACAGAATACTACCGTCAATGAGAGGAAGATATGTGCGCACTCTGAACGGCAGTGATGGCCCCTATACACAACAAACGTCCCTTAGTCAAGGACTGAGTCGTGGCGACGTCAAACTGTATTGTTTAAGTGTGATTCATTGGATTATAAACGCAGAAAGCATCGCAATTATGCCGTCCATGCTTGGTACATAAGAACTCGATTCACTCACAAATGGCAATTACGGTTGAAATAATCCAAGCCAAACTCCAAAGGTACCCAATTTAAAGACTGGTAACAAAAATCCCACGATTATTGCATTGTGCTAGACGAAGAGTGGCTGTACATAGTTGAGGCATTAGTGTTCGTTCAGGTAAAAATTTTATTTTTGAGGAAAGGTACCCACCCGATTAGTAGCAGCTTATGTACAGCCCTCAGCAGACTGCGTGGTAGGTATTCTTATTTGGACAAAACCGATAATAACTCAAAGGCTATGTTATCAGTCGGTCGGAACTCATTGCACATAGATGCGCCATGCTCCACTCCTTCGATGAGGTCTATCACTAGATAAAGTATACGCCTTGTGCGGCAATAAAATGCAAAAGTGTGTTTTGGGGGCAAATATAAACTTATGGGTTTTGTTGCCAAACTGGATGGAAAATGAATACGATGATAATGCCAATCTAAGGTGCGGAGTCTCGCGCGTCTTGCTGTTACGATTTTCGAGTGCCCGAAAGCATAGTATTCGCGTTATTCTCGGTTTTGTCGAAAAAATAATACCTACGACGCAGTTTGCAGAGGGCTGTACATGGTTGGCAGGTCAGGTTCACTTGGACGCATAGCGAAGGACCATCTTTCACAGAAAATAACTGCACTGCTTGAATGAGTGGCGTGATTAAATTTATTCTTTAGCAGTACGAAAACGTTTCCCCCCCGCCTAAATTTATTCTTTAGCAGTACGAAAACGTTTCCCCCCCCCCGCCTCCCCCCCCACACACACAGGGGTACGAGCACGAAGGAATCGCAAATGCAAAAAAAAACATGACCACACGAATTGACATGAAATAGAGTGAAGCTACCAACCAAAAAAAGGGAATAAAAAGACCGGTACATAACTAACCCATGCGTGCTTTCCCCATCCAAAGGCTCCCATTTCAGGACACATCGGTATTAAATATCATGCAAAGTCCCACAGAACGCATCGACACCCGTCATGCACTTATTGCACACATTAGTGAACAAAAGACGTAGCTTTCTAAAGTCAGACCCGGAGGATCTTCGAAAAACCTGCCTGCCCTCCGGAGCAGTGGCGCGATCTGTTGATCTGATCTCACCTGATCTGATGATGAGCTGTTGAACCCCGAGCGGTGTACAGGGCATCAGGCAATCCATGTCCTGTACGAACCTGTCACGCGCGCAGCCCGGTCACAGGGGCACGGAGGATAGCCGGCGCGGAATCCAGGCTACTGTGCGTTCCAGAAACCCATGAGACACTGCTTTCGTCGATAATTTCACCCTTAGTGCAATAAGCTTGAACTTTTGTCACATATTTCAACTCAAGCACCGGTTTTCGTCAAACGCCTCTTTAAAAAAAAAAACTGCAATAGACCGTATTGAGGTGGTTGGGCTAAAATGTGTTGTGTGGAAATTTATAGACAATTGGACACGCATCAAATCACGTAAGTATCGCCGAAAACGGGGTCTCATGTGGTCTGGAACGCATGGTATGTTTCGGGCTCCCGTTAACAGTTCTGGGCCGCCAGAACCTCTTCAGGCCACAGGCATAGGTCGCACCCACTATGGGGTGCACTAGAGCGATCCCGGTTAGGGCTTTAACATGCAATGAGACGTCTACCGAACGACGTCTAGGTACTGGCAGTATGGCGGCGAATCTTGTTAATGTTCTTTCATGTGGAATTCACCCCTCATAACGGGATAAAAAAGCCGTCCGGTGAGTTAAATTCGCACTTATATGATGAAAAATAGTTTGATTTTAGCTCCGTTTTGAATGCATCAGTCGGTAGCATAGCAGGTCCCACTCCTTACAATAACATATTTCAGCAAACATCACCCCCAAGTCAGTTACTTTCACAGTAGTCCGGCAAGCCCCCACACATGCTATTGGTGCAATCCCAGCCAGTCGTAACGAGCGAGCGCCCCCTACCGGCCTCCCCAAGCAGCTCACCTGCCGACATTGACGACATGAAAGCCGTCCACGTCTTTGCTCGGATGAATGGCGTTACAGATGACACGCTCGTTCATGTGTTCCGGCACCGGCAGCTGGAAGATAGAGAATACGGCATGTTGTAAGTTAGGCTGGATTGGAGACGGACTGATCGATATTGTGCTCTGGCTAAAACCGCCGGAAAGGGGAAAATAGGGTCAGGCTCATGTGTTATCTTCCCTGCACAGAACAATATGACGTCAGACACCCAAGCCCATAAATTATGGCACTTCACTAGCTATCGATACAATGGACCAATACAGCTCCAACATTCCACATCAACCTTTCAATCGACACACCAAAGACCTTAATTCGACAAAATGACGTCACACTATTGACCTTTCCATCAAACTCCCTCAGATTAGCGTTATTTCGTACCTGTACGAGAATCCCGTCGACGCCGGGGTTCTCATTCAGTGCGCTGATCGTATCCAGAAGTTCCGTCTCAGACGTAGCCGAGGGCTTCACAATGGCCTCGCTGTTGATCCCTAGAGTATGCAATAGATACAAAGGTTGTTACTAGAGGTGCAATTGTCATTGTCGTACATGGATAATTAGATATGAAATACAAGGGCATTGACATTAGACAACCCCGTGCTAAGTTCGCGGGACTCTATCTGGGAGTACACTCTGAAAAATCCTGCATACCACCGGTCAAAATTGCATTATCAATGAAGATAAGAAAGAGCTAGCGCTACAACACTGAAATAGAGCTTTTTGTCATTCATTCGGCCTGTTTATCTAATCCATCCGGTATCCACTCTTGACTTTACTGAGTGGCACGTTCAGCAGCCCACCGGTCCCACCCCGCAGCTAATTCGTCGCCTCTACTCACCCACTCGTTTACAGGCGTTGATCTTGTTCCTGACGTAGACAGCCGAGGCGGGATCATCACCGACCAGAACCACGCTGAGATGTGGCTGACGCTGGCCACCTGGCGGTACATCAACCAAACATCATATCGGCGGACTGCTTTATTTGGGGTGGGTATTGGATTGTAGGCATAACCAATACTCTTACGTATAACTATGATGAAAGACTCCTGTGTGACTTGGTTCATAAAGCAAATGTCTACTTTCTCTATATCGGTGAAATAAAAAGCGGAAAACAGCATCGGTTTTTCAGCGTATTATCTTATATTGAGGTACTTAAAATCAGGGCTGCGGAGTCGATGGATTTTAGGGTGACTCCGACTCCGACTCCGACTCCGACTCCGACTCCAACTCCGACTCCGGACGGCTCAATAAAAATCCGTATCTTGCCTGAAACGACCCTTTGTGCGTTCCAAGGCTTTGCATTGCAAATAAAGTAGGTACCTCATGTGGTCTGGTATGCATTGAAAATAGCATGCAGAATTAAAACGCAGGTTCTGGGGAGTTCACCGTCTTCTCCTTCTTTCGCTGAAAACATTCGTCCAAAACACCCAAATGGCCTTTTTCGACAAAATCCAATTTCGAGCGTAGTATTGTCAATAAAACAGATGCAGGGCATGACGTTGAGCCATGCAGCGTTAACTCCGACTCCGACACCGGGCAGAACTGCCGACCCCGACCGACTCCAACTCCGGCTCCGCAGCCCTGCTTAAAACCTAGCAAGACAGGGTCACACTAGACACTGGACGTCATGCCGTGGCCGAGGCGTATCTTTTGTCCGTCCGTAACTCGGTGGCAGCGAGTTCGCGGCCGGGAAGCTACCGTTATCCAGCGTTTCTATATTCAGCCAACTGGCAACTGGCGAGAGAGGGCCACACTAGACCCGGGAGGTCGCTATTTACCCATTAGCATAATTTGTTCTGGATTTCTTGCCTATTTCTTGACCATAGTAAAGATAGCAGTAAGCAGGGGTAAAGATCGCACAGACAAACTCACCACTCGTGAGCTGATCTATTTCAGCTTTGATCTCCATCTTAATGTCTTCTGCAATTTTCTTGCCATCAATTATAGAAGCCACACTGGAAAAGATGATGCCAATGATAGCTATTTATTTTAGATATCAAATATTAGCAACCAGGTAGCAGGCAACCAGGTGAAACTGTGAGTTACCTTGTCACAAATATGCAAAACATTTGTATAACACATGGGGCAATTAAAATTAGTCTTGCATAAACAATAGAAAACGTTCACTCTGACACCAGCTAAATAACAGTAGCTTCATATGAATATCAGATTCCAATTAATCTACAAAAACTTAACAGCTCATCAGTGTGTTGGGTATAAAAAATGGTAAAAATCTTTTGTATTCCATTTTTAAAGTTATCATGGGTATAAAAAACATCTGTCACACACAAGCAATAAGTATGACTGGCAAGGAGCTTGCTTTATTCATCAGTTAGTTACCAACATACCCTCTGCTGGGTGTATGATCCAAACGACATAATGTTGAAGCCCTCAGTGACTTTAAGACACTTCTCATCATTAGCTTGCAGAGGGACATCTGTAACAGAACATTGCAGTCAGCCTTCATGAATCACACTGATGGAAATGGGGCTAGCCAGGGTGGAAATGACCTTTCATTGCAGTTTTGTCCTATCAAAAGCACAGAATTTATAAATTTAGTAGCAAAAACTCTAGGTTTCATTGAGGTGGTAGGCTGCCGGCTGGTGCGGGCTGGTGTCCATTAGTCACCCTCGCAGGGTCTTGTGGACCCTGCTGCAGCCAAGCCTTGCAGCCTGGAGTGGGGTAAAAAATATCACCAACAAAGTCAAAGTCGCGAAAGAAAAAGTCGCGTTCTGCAGAAAACTCTGGCAACTTGAACTACAATGCTAGATGGAAAGTGACAAAAAATGTGTTAGCCTGCATGTGACCTATCGACCTAATTACCATGCTGGATGTCTCAGCACACGCATCAGCACTTGCACTCTGTAAACTCTGAATGACATGACGTGACATTGACATTGACATGGTTTATTTGACTTTTTGTTTTGAGGATTGCCTTAGCAACTTTGAATGACTAAGATGATCCCTGTTTCAGTTTGTGCTGTTGCACTTTGACAGTTGACTTCACCGCGACGAAAGGCTGTGTACAGTCTGTCTTAAAAGTACCGCGCAAAGTGACGGTGGATCCATCAAGCCTGACCGAGGAAGTGCCTGCTATAATTTGAAAGTCACCGAACCAATTGACCTGGGGAAGGGACGAGGATGTCCATTGCTTCGGGGTGACTCAAATTTAGCAGTCCTTCATCGGTCAGGCTTGATGGATCCACCGTCACTTTGCGCGGTACTTTTAAGACAGACTGTACAATAGGACCGACCGAAAGTAATAATCCACACGTGTTTATCACCTCACGCTTGCTGCCAGAAATTAAATGAATGACTGAATCGAAAGGGAATGAATGAATGAATGAATGGCATCAGCGGCATCAGCATATGATCCCCTGAGAATTCGCTTTGCTAATGCCGCTAATGCTAAATAAGTTTTGAGGAATAAATAAGAACCAATAATTTTTATGACGTCAACGTTTTTTGACAAATCAAATAAAAAGATGCGGCAGTTTTTGGTGTATGTGTGATCATTTTTATTTTTCGTGCGGCATGAAATACGAGAAAAATATTTTCAACATAAAAAGAAGATTTAAATTGATCATTGATCAAGAAAACGAGTCTTCTATTGATTTCGATCCTTTCACACAACTAGTTTTATGACGTCACCAAAGCTGCTGATTCGTAAAAATGTTCCTTCGTTCTATGCCTCTCTGTTTTGAGACGATGAGACGATATCGGAGCAGCAGCAGCTCTTCGTTTGGTAAGTACAAAATGCTGTCATTTGTCGACTGCTGTCAATTTAGCAGCAGTTTGATTATCCAACTACAGTTTGATATTCAGGGTGCGCCGATTTCGCCCAAACCTACCCCAGTGACCAAGTCTGTCACGCTGAGCACGAATCTGGTGTCAGAAATCCGCTATGCTCAACCGATCACCCAAATTTACCGTTTTTGAGTTCGTCCATCTACAGATTGACAAACTCCAGGGGCCCTCGATTTCGCTCAAAAATGGGTCTAGGGAACGAAGTCTGACACGCTGAGCACGAATCTGGTATCAGAAATCCGCTATTCTCAACCGATCACCCAAATTTACCGTTTTTGAGTTCGTCCATCTACAGATTGACAAACTCCAGGGGCCCTCGATTTCGCCCAAAAATGGGTCTAGTGGACCAAGTCTGACACGCTGAGCACGAATCTGGTGTCAGAAATCCGCTATTCTCAACCGATCACCCAAATTTACCGTTTTTGAGTTCGTCCATCTACAGATTGACAAACTCCAGGGGCCATCGATTTTGCCGAAAAATGGGTCTACGGGACCAAGTATGACTCGCTGAGCACGAATCTGGTGTCAGAAATCCGCTATTCTCAACCGATCACCCAAATTTACCGTTTTTGAGTTCTTCCATCTACAGATTGACAAATTCCAGGGGCCCTCGAATTCACCCTCAAATGGATCTAGGGGATGAAGTCTGACACGCTGAGCACGAATCTGGTGTCAGAAATCCGATATTCTCAACAGATCACCCAAATTTACCGTTTTTGAGTTCGTCCATCTACAGATTGACAAACTCCAGGGGCCCTCGATTTCGCCCAAAAATGGGTCTAGGGGACCAAGTCTGACACGCTGAGCACGAATCTGGTGTCGAAAATCCGCTATTCTCAACCGATCACCCAAATTTACCGTTTTTGAGTTCGT
Source organism: Amphibalanus amphitrite (assembly GCF_019059575.1). Classification (NCBI taxonomy): domain Eukaryota; kingdom Metazoa; phylum Arthropoda; class Thecostraca; order Balanomorpha; family Balanidae; genus Amphibalanus; species Amphibalanus amphitrite. The sequence goes on along the minus strand of NW_024883145.1, from coordinate 39,202 downwards.
CCATCTACAGATTGACAAACTCCAGGGGCCCTCGATTTCGCCCAAAAATGGGTCTCAGGGACCAAGTCTGACACGCTGAGCACGAATCTGGTGTCAGAAATCCGCTATTCTCAACCGATCACCCAAATTTACCGTTTTTGAGTTCGTCCGTCTACAGATTGACAAACTCCAGGGGCCCTTTATTTCGCCCAAAAATGGGTCTAGGGGACCAAGTCTTACACGCTGAGCACGAATCTGGTGTCAGAAATCCACTATTCTCAACCGATCACCCAAATTTTCCGTTTTTGAGTTCGTCCATCTACAGATTGACAAACTCCAGGGGCCCTCGAATTCGCCCTCAAATGGATCTAGGGGATGAAGTCTGACACGCTGAGCACGAATCTGGTGTCAGAAATCCGCTATTCTCAACCGATCACCCAAATTTACCGTTTTTGAGTTCGTCCATCTACAGATTAACAAACTCCAGGGGCCATCGATTTTGCCGAAAAATGGGTCTATGGGACCAAGTCTGACACGCTGAGCACGATTCTGGTGTCAGAAATCCGCTATTCTCAACAGATCACCCAAATTTACTGTTTTTGAGTTCGTCCATCTACAGATTGACAAACTCCAGGGGCCCTCGATTTCGCCCAAAATGGGTTTAGGGGACCAAGTCTGACACGCTGAGCACGAATCTGGTGTCAGAAATCCGCTATTCTCAACCGATCACCCAAATTTACCGTTTTGAGTTCGTCCATCTACAGATTGACAAACCCCAGGGGCCCTCGAATTCGCCCTCAAATGGATCTAGGGGATGGAGTCTGACACGCTGAGCACGAATCTGGTGTCAGAAATCCGCTATTCTCAACCGATCACCCAAATTTACCGTTTTTGAGTTCGTCCGTCTACAGATTGACAAACTCCAGGGGCCCTTTATTTCGCCCAAAAATGGGTCTAGGGGACCAAGTCTTACACGCTGAGCACGAATCTGGTGTCAGAAATCCACTATTCTCAACCGATCACCCAAATTTTCCGTTTTTGAGTTCGTCCATCTACAGATTGACAAACTCCAGGGGCCCTCGAATTCGCCCTCAAATGGATCTAGGGGATGAAGTCTGACACGCTGAGCACGAATCTGGTGTCAGAAATCCGCTATTCTCAACTGATCACCCAAATTTACCGTTTTTGAGTTCGTCCATCTACAGATTAACAAACTCCAGGGGCCATCGATTTTGCCGAAAAATGGGTCTATGGGACCAAGTCTGACACGCTGAGCACGATTCTGGTGTCAGAAATCCGCTATTCTCAACAGATCACCCAAATTTACTGTTTTTGAGTTCGTCCATCTACAGATTGACAAACTCCAGGGGCCCTCGATTTCGCCCAAAATGGGTTTAGGGGACCAAGTCTGACACGCTGAGCACGAATCTGGTGTCAGAAATCCGCTATTCTCAACCGATCACCCAAATTTACCGTTTTTGAGTTCGTCCATCTACAAAAGTCCGACTATAACAACAGCGTGTCAGACGTGGTCCCCTAGACCCATTTTTGGGCGAAATCGAGGGCCCCTAGAGTTTACCCAGTAAACATGCCGACGTCGGCCCGACGTCGGCCGACGTCGGGGTGACGTCGGCATCTCGGCATCGGCCGGTCCAACCTCGGCACGACGTCGGCTGGATGTCGGATATGCCTGCATGTACCGACGTCCAGCCGAGGTCCAGCCGACGTCGGGCCGACGTCGGACCGAGATCAATTGCTGAGGTCCAGCCGACGTCGGGCCGACGTCGGGGCGACGTCGGACCGACATCGGCCGCTGTTTTGACCGTTAAAATAATATAAAATACATGTTTCATGTTTCATAAAGAGCTTCTGTATTCAAAATATCCTCAGGAAACTCAAATCTTCCTCCACGCCGCAACCCCCTGATCCGGACTGGACGGGAAACTTTATCCCATTTGGGATTGCCCGTAAGCCGAGCTCGCCCGTAGCAGGGTGCGGTGAGTGTTGGGGGCTGCTCGGCCTATCCTTTGGTCAGGCGCAGCCCCGGCAACTCACCAGGGCCGGGCCCAGTTCATATAGAAAGGCCAGTCGGCAAGTGTCACTTTGCCAAAGTGCCACTTATCAAAGGGACACTTTGGGAAACGTTGGTGCAGGTGTGTAAGAGTGGCTACACACCTGTACCCATTTTGGGCGAAATCGAGGGCCCCTGGAGTTTGTCAATCTGTAGATGGACGAACTCAAAAACGGTAAATTTGGGTGATCTGTTGAGAATAGCGGATTTCTGACACCAGATTCGTGCTCAGCGTGTCAGGCTTGGTCCCGTAGACCCATTTTCGGCAAAATCGATGGCCCCTTCAATCTGTAAATGGACGAACTCAAAAACGGTAAATTTGGGTGATCGGTTGAGAATAGTGGATTTCTGACACCAGATTCGTGCTCAGCGTGTCAGATTTGGTCCCCTAGACCCATTTTTGGGCGAAATCGAGGGCCCCTGGAGTTTGTCAATCTGTAGATGGACGAACTAAAAAACGGTAAATTTGGGTGATCGGTTGAGAATAACGGATTCCTGACACCAGATTCGTGCTCAGCGTGTCAGACTTGGCCCCCTACACTCATTTTTGGGCGAAATCGAGGGCCCCTGGAGTTTGTCAATCTGTAGATGGACGAACTTAAAAACGGTAAATTTGGGTGATCTGTTGAGAATATCGGATTTCTGACACCAGATTCGTGCTCAGCGTGTCAGATTTGGTCCCCTAGACCCATTTTTGGGCGAAATAAAGGGCCCCTGGAGTTTGTCAATCTGTAGATGGACGAACTCAAAAACGGTAAATTTGGGTGATCTGTTGAGAATAGCGGATTTCTGACACCAGATTCGTGCTCAGTGAGTCATACTTGGTCCCGTAGACCCATTTTTCGGCAAAATCGATGGCCCCTGGAGTTTGTCAATCTGTAGATGGACGAACTCAAAAACGGTAAATTTGGGTGATCGGTTGAGAATAGCGGATTTCTGACACCAGATTCGTGCTCAGCGTGTCAGACTCCATCCCCTAGATCCATTTGAGGGCGAATTCGAGGGCCCCTGGGGTTTGTCAATCTGTAGATGGACGAACTCAAAACGGAAAATTTGGGTGATCGGTTGAGAATAGTGGATTTCTGACACCAGATTCGTGCTCAGCGTGTCAGACTTGGTCCCCTAGACCCATTTTTAGGCGAAATCGAGGGCCCCTGGAGTTTGTCAATCTGTAGATGGACGAACTCAAAAACGGTAAATTTGGGTGATCGGTTGAGAATAGCGGATTTCTGACACCAGATTCGTGCTCAGCGTGACAGACTTGGTCCCTGGGGTAGGTTTGGGCGAAATCGGCGCACCCTGAATATCAAACTGTAGTTGGATAATCAAACTGCTGCTAAATTGACAGCAGTCAATTACATATATTGAGGCAATTGGCTGAACTTCTGATCGTATGAAATATTTACCTAAAGCTAACTTATAAATTGTCAACGAAAACATAAGGAAGTCAGTTCAACAGGTTAACAGGGCCTCACCATCATCCCTCAAGACTTGGACTGAGACCTCAACATAATATTGATATACCTATACTAATACCGACCTATCTCAGCTAGCAGGTCAAGGTAGTCGTAAGGCAGGGGTCACACTTTTTGTTTTGCCTCTGTTCCGTCGCTTCCATCCTCAGGATACTGAGTCCTTCTCCTCCATGCTGCAACCCCTACTTAGGGCTGGAGTGGACAGGCACATTTATCTCATGTGGGCTGCTCCCTTGGAGCGGCACCGCTGCACCCAAGACCGAGGGAGCCCACTCCGAAGCTGGGTGCAGAGAGTGCTTGCGGGCTGTTCGGCCTGTCCATTCTGACAGGCTCAGCCCTGGCGACTCTCTAGGCCTTTAGGGTGTCTGCCCAGACCAATGTCTCCCCCTATGAGTAACTCCCATCATCCTTCCAGCTCTGAATTGGTCTTGTCAGACCAAAAGGGCTTAACCCTCTAGTGCCCCCGGTATCATATCTGTAAGTCAATTTGCAGAAAATTCGCCTGCTAATCATAGAGGTGAAAATTGTTGAAAACCCTGCTGTATCAGAAGTGGTACGTCTTGGCAACCACCTGGTGGCAAAATTTTAAAGTAATGATTTCTCAGTTTCCCACCAGGTGATTTTGAAGAGGGTCAGTTTGTCCTTTGCCGAAAATCAATTTGAGATGCAAGTGTAAATTTAAGCATTTAGAAAATAAAAAAATAGTTATTTGGAAAGAAACTTGGCATACTGTGAGACAAATGTTCAACATATATCATAGTATGTTGCAAAACATCGCAACTTTTTCAGGGTCAAAGATATGGACCCCCTATTTTTGGGGATACTAGATATGATACAGTGGGCATAGCACTCCAATATTTTCTATGAAATTTTCGCCGCTGCAACATACGGTGTGCCAATACCATAGTTTTCTCAGGTGATAAGCATTGCAATGGCCTGTGATTCATTGCAAACGACGATGATACAAGATGCATAAATTTGTGAAGTTCGCACCTCTTGCGCCAGATAACTCTATTTCGCTCCAGACTTAAAATGTCATAACGATATTGGTACGCTTATGCCGCCTCTCATCCTTGTCAATCTTCCAACATCTAGCTTTCTATGAGTGGCCTTGCATGCCTCATACATCTCGACTTTTCTAACGCTCATAGGAATATGGTTTTGCAACTGTTTGACGATGACAAGACAGACTCCGGACCGAAGGGCGTGGTTCCTTTGATTTCCTATCTAAGAAGTAGGCAACCATGCACTTCTGCCAAGTTCCAGCAGGTGCCTGACACCTGGCAAGCATTTTCACTGCCAGGTATGTCATTTGTTGTCATATATTGACATATACCGCCAACTGTGGTAGCTGAGTGCCACTGAACAAAAAGGATTTATAGGTACTAAATTAACATGGATACTACTTTTGTACTGACCATAGAATAAAAGTTGCGACATTGCGTAATGCGTATGCTCACCTCCATATGAGGTCAATGAATATTGTACAAGTTCCTGCCGATCGGTGCACAGTTACCTGTACCTGTGTTGTCTGACACGTACAACGGTTATTGCACTGGTCAGTGCGCGGCTGTTATACTGACGCCGATGACATCAGGACCGCACGACCAGTCAAAGTACTAACTGACGATTCACAGGTTGAGAGTTTCAGTCACCCGAGATTGTCCGGCTATCATGAAGATAAACCAACATCGTCTTTGGCATTGATCCCGGTCCGTCGGCAGGCTGTCCAGCATTTTGCATCAGAACTGCTTCACTTCAACCAATTACCGCGAGCCAACTGTAATGTCATCATTTCTATATCAAGTATGCATAACGCATCTACGTTTGAGAAGCACGGCCCACATGTCTGAATTATGAAAAATTGCACAAGTGCAACGCACTGTATCGTGGAAATTGAAGGAATAGAAGGCACTCGTAAATAGATGCCTATGATTAGCGTTGTTCCCTAAGCACCGACTGAAAGGACATTTTGATACAAGAAGGATGCCAATGAAATATTAAGAAAATGTTCTGATAAAAAGTGCGAAGTAAAGGATGTCTTGTTGGCATTTTACACATTTTAACTGCCACTTTTATCACTGAAATTTTTAATGATATATATTTTCTCATCTATGTCTTCACTTCCTTCTGTGTGGTCTGATACCACTAAAAATTACCAAGTGGAATGCCCAATGTAATTGTATCATATTTGATACAAAATTTATTTCCGAAATTTGAACTGCGAAAAAATATTTGACTCCAGATTTCGAACAAGGGACCCAAAATGAATCATATGTTACAAGGTGCTAATTTTAGGAACCGTGGAACTATGTGTGGGCATTAGAGGGTTAACCCAGCAAAACAAAACAAAAAATGTATGTTTTGCAACCAAAGAGAGGTGCTTTACCCAGAGATGTTTTCTAATCAAGGCTGGTTGGCTCCTGCCATTCTTGATTATCTACACCTTTTTAGGCTCAAGTTCGAATAAGCCAAGTTCAAATTCGAATAAATCAACTTCATATTGGAAGATGTCAAATACAAAATCGAATACCTCAAGCTCAAATTGAGATATGCCAACTTCAAATTGGAAGAAGTCAAACGCAATTTCAACTTACTCAAGATCAAATTCGAATACGTCAAATTCAAATTAGAATAAGACAAATGCAATTTCATCGCAGCTACCTGCCGTAAATAAATATAATTCTTATGATGCTATTATCATTATCATTATCGCTATCGTTATCATTATCATTATTATTATTATTAGGTATTATTATTATTATTATTATTATTATTATTATTATTATCATTATTATTATTATCATTATTATATTATGCTATTATTATTATGATTTGCTAATCCTAATCGCCATCTACCTTCGATCGACTTTGGCTGTCGACTCCCATCTCGCCCAGTCTCGTTTCGATAAAAGACTGTGCGTCATGAACTACATACATATCTCAGTTCGCAGCTCGCAGCTCTGCCAGGGTGACGCGGTCTATGCTCGACACGAAACGGAAATCTGCCATTTGAAAACTTGTGCCCATAGTATGCAAAAATGTCCCGCCATCATGAACTCATATTTACACAAAGCTGTCAGCCAGTGGCGATATCAGACTGGGCAGTGGCGGGGAGAGCGAGCCGTGTAGCGGCCAACTGGTTCACGTGTAGCGGAACTGTCTGACAGCTCAAGATCGCTGACATCCGTGACGGTGTCCGAGCCGTCCATTGCTTCGAGTCAATTGTCATTACATGTATGCGTGCAATTACTTTTGCTCCAATTGTAAAGCCTATTTTTTCAATTTTAGACTGCATATGCTTTGCATTTACCCTGGGGCCTGGACCTATTTTACCGTATAAGTATGATACGTACATATTTCTCAACATTTTATTTTTCACGCGCTCGTAAAAAGAAAACAAACGCATTCGTCCATCATCAAAGTACTTGCATTGTGACTGAAAATGTCATGCATTCGGTGACGAAGAACTTATTTATAGTGATAAAGGATGACAAATAAACAAACACTACTAATACAAGACGAAATTGAAGTTGCCTTATTCTAATTTGAATTTGGTGTATTCGAATTTGATCTTGAGTAAAACGAAATTGCATTTGACTTCTTCCAATTTGATGTTGGCATTTCTCAATTTGAGCTTGAGGTATCCGATTTTGTATTTGACATCTTCCAATATGAAGTTGACTTATTCGAATTTGAACTTGGCTTATTCGAACTTGAGCCTAAAAAGGTGTAGAACCAAGACTAAAAATGAAAATTCCAAGAATGATATTCAGTCATAGATTTTTATCATTCTGATTCACATCGTGCATCTGCTGGCTGAAATTTTTGGCTCACCATGAGTATGGCTGCTGGGGTTATACCTATTATACTCATACTTGGAAATTGGAATTGGTCCACAATACACCAATCATAAACCTACATGCAACTGGATAGCTGCTCATGGGAACAGTCACCACATTGTCTGACCATTATGTACCAGGTTTTTTACCTCCCTTGTGAAATTGACTGCCTTGACGTCCACTGTTCAGCACACGTTGATTCATCCTCTGCCAGACTTCCACAGCAATGGTAAAGGTGCTCAGTTTTTCGTTCTAAGTCACTTATGTGGGTAGGACGGTAGGTACAGGTCTCGCGGGTTTTAGCGGTAGGTTTTGCACCTAGAAAATTTAGTGTACTTCAGGCTATATCTTCGTCGTCTTAAGCTTTTAAGTGTTAAGATGCGATCGACTTGTTGGGTAACAAGCCGGCCATGATCGTGTAAAATGGCTTCATCGTAGATCGATTAGTTTCTGAGATATAACCGGAAATGTAAAAGTGCAAAACCTACCGCTTAATCTCGCGAGACCTGTACATACCTGATTGCTGGTAAAGGTAGTGGGTGCATAAGGATTGTGCTCAGTGCTGTCAGTATACCTCTAATCCCCAGCCAACAAAAGTTCAACCCAATAAGGTATGAGGGAAAATAAGGACTACACTTCGTACTAACAGCAAGAAAATACGGTAAAGGTAAAGGTGTTGAGAAATATAGGTAAAGGTGATACCTATATTTCTCCAGAATCCGATTACAACACTCTGTCATCATGTTTCCAGTGAAGATGAGTCCTCTCTCGACTGCTCTATCGCTTCTTCTGTGGACGTGCTCAGCGGTAGCATCCTCCAGCAACTGCTGTTACACGTCCAGTGCCTGGCTGACCCGGCGCCTGGAGAAGGACGGCTTTCACCGGGACCTGGTGACCTCAGTCCAGCTGCCCTGGTCGCCTTCCCTCGCTGACTGCCGTCTACTGCTAGTGGAGCGTCTACCCGCTGGGGTGTACGCAGACCCCTACCAGCTGGCTCGTCTTCCCAGTGCTCAACACAAAGTGCTTGGTTTGGTGGATGTGGAAGCGATGGCGCATGATTCTACCTGGCTGGATGTGCTGTCGTGGGTGGAGGTAAACGTCACCGAAGGAGAGGTGTCGGGTCAGGTGACGGCAACGGTATCTTTACCAGTCCACGCGCGCTACCATCGCGCGGACGAAACGGAACGAATCGCTTCGGTCTACATCGAGTCGCCGCGTCTCTTCCTAGGATGTGATTGGGAGAATCAACCAGATACTCAACCTTCTATCGAGGCAGAATCACCCACCGTTGACAGTGATGACTGCAAGTGTGATGAGAAGGAACCGTTTCCATGTCGTATCGCCAGTGATGCTGTGTGCGAGTATCATGCGGTGCAGACGGATAATAGTCCCACAGTGGTGTTACCAGTGCCTCTGGGTGATTTACGTGATCTCGAGCTGGTGCTCGTGGGAACGGCTGTGGCCGTGACGGCAGGCACCGTTCTTCTGCTGTTGGTGATCAATAACAAAACGCTCGAGTCGCCGGCGCGACATCGATAAGGTCCGTGATTTTCAGAATGAGAAGAGAGAGAGAGAGAGAGAGAGAGAGAGAGAGAGAGAGAGAGAGAGAGAGAGAGAGAGAGAGAGAGAGAGAGAGAGAGAGAGAGAGAGAGGAGAAAGAAAGAAAGAGATGTGATGAGAAGAAAAAGAAAGAGTGGAACGAACTACAATCAGATGAATGGCAGTGATGGAGAAAGTGATTGGAACGTTAGCGAAATAAGTGATTGTGTCGAGCGCGGCACCCGATTCCCAGTCACGCTGATCTCTTCCAAGAACTGCTGCCTCGCACAAGAAAGCCCCCACTTTTCTGTTGTGAAAGTCGGCCTTTGATGAACGTCGCTGGGACCTGGCCGTGGGCCGGGGCCCGGGCGGCGTGGTTTTTGTTGTCTCATGGTCTCATTTTCGGTTACGCGTGAGCGCCCCAGCAGATGGCGGCATGTCAGTTCGATCCTGGGCAATTCGATGGACCATATCGCCAGGTAACTGTATTGGACAAGCTCTGCATTATATCTTTCACGCGCTCGCGCCTGGTGGCTTGCAGTGCTGTCTACACACAAAAACGTCCTGATAAATTGTCTCGATCCAAATGGAAACTGTTGTGGAACTCCTCGGATTGTGCGAGGATTTATCGGTTTGTGTTACATTTGTCATGGAAACGGTTTGTCAGGTCTCGTGCCAGCTGGCTTAATTGTCTAGTACAATGGTTCGCACTAGAGTGAGCTGATGTGTTTTCTGAGAAGTGCGCTAAATGGGCTAATTCTGTGCTTGCTTTTCCGTAATGGCACTATTATTAGGTGACTGTTACGTGTGTTTTGTATCACGTAAAGGCAAATGTCCTCACTTTTTCCGAGGTGCATCACCAAATGAAAGCATCGCGATCGTAGTGCTCCCAGTAAGCTGTCTTTATGATTGTAGTATCTAGTCGGTGTACTGTGTGATGTTAGCTGTGGAATGCTGGGTTTACGTTCTATATAGTTAGCGAAGTCAACATAAATGAATGGCTACTGTCGGATAATTATAACCGTGCATACCTATGTGCTATACGCTCACGGTTACCTATTTATAATAGGCTTTCACATGCCGCATTCAAGGCCCTATGCCGCATTCCTGTAAACGACGTATTCGTATTTCATAATACATACGTAGTTATTTCAGTGTGACTTAAGCGTTGGAGGGTAATATCGGCGATAGGAGAAGGCATTGGTTATCGATTACCAAGGGCCACCTGTCAGGGCCTCGGCTAACATGCTAACTACTGGGGCAAATGCCCCAGTAGAGTCGAGGAATGCCCCAGTAGTGGTCAGGCTTTGCCCAACCTCCACAAAATGAGGATATATCAATATTAACGTACATTCTTTCATTCGGGAGCGGTTGAAGACCTTTGTGGCAAGAAATCAGGGGCGGCGGAAGAGGGAGTGCACGGTGTGCAGCTGCACCCTGAATTTCCATCCAAAAACATAGGCGTGCATTGGCAAACATATCTTTTTGCACCCGATAATCCATCTTCGTTCAAAAGAGCGTCAAAAATAATGACGAAATTACTTCGGCCACTTTTTTGGTCAGGTCAATGGCCAGGTCATTGTGAAGGCCAAATTTCGCCAATTTTCAGGTCGAATATCGACAGCTTACAAGATGCCGACGCATAACGGGAACCAATGAAAGCTACAGCACCGCGGAAAAGCGCATTTGATAGCCATATTAGCATGCTTTCTGGTTATTTCTCTTAGATTTGACCTAACGTCAACGGTTTTGCCTGCAGGGGGCAAAAACTACCAAAATATACGATTTTTTTCAGGAACAGGTTTTCTGCAATAACTTTTGACTCATGCCTTGCACGAGCTTTCTTTTACCGACATCGTATTCCTCTCGTCAAGACGCATCAAATTAACTACAATTTGACCTTGAAGGTCAACTTGAAAATTCGACCTCAGGTCAAGGTCATGATCTGACCGGAAATTGCCATGTTGCATATCAGTCGATCTGCATCGTCAAGCCAAACACAACTAAGGCATTTGCATCGCTCTAGCATGCCTCTTTCCATAGGCGGCGGACGGGGAGGGCACCGGGGCACCGTGCCCCCCTTTGATTTTGGCATTTTAACATTAGCCCTATGGGCGTTGCATGGAAAGAATGGGACTACAAGTCGGCAGTGCCCCCCTTAATTGAAGGTGTTCCGCCGCTACTGCCTCTTTCAAAAGTTATTCGCGGAAAACTGTTAGATACCATCCGTGAACTGAGGTGACCTCAGGGGCATAAACAAGGGTCACCGGTGCTATTTTCATGTTCAGTGTCACACTGAACATGAAAATAGCACCGGTGACCCTTGTTTATGCCCCTGAGGTCACCTCAGAGTGTGTCAAAGTCACGTACAGTGTTTTATAGTGTTTAGAATGACTTTCGTCCAAGAGAGGTGGTTTTGAATTTTCTCCCATTGACTTATAATAGAGGTCGCAAAATTGAGCTCACCGATATGAAAATTCCGAGATATAAATTTTGTAGGTAGGGGAAGGTGGGGTAAGACGGACCAGCTAAGGTTTGAGGCCGCATATCTTGCTACACTGCTCTCGTAATTCATATTATTTATAGTCTTCGGAATGCTCAATCCTTCCTCTGTTGATATGTGTAAAGACTAAATTTCAAATTAAAGACATCTAGGTGGTGGATGCTCTTAAAGAGGGACATGTCAAAAACTCAGACAAGAAAAAACGCGGGGTAAGACGGACCACCCAGCAGTGCCTGCTATCCGTTCATGTGTGTTACACTTCTGCTCTGTACTCTTGTAAGAAAAAGTAACCAGAATGGTAAAATAACAAAATGAGCCTTTATTCTTTACTCATGTGTGATGGAAATGCAGCTAAAAGCTGGGAACATGTGTGTTGATTGTCGTTTGGCATGAATGCATGCTAACTGAGCACTTGCATGCATGGCTCACATGCAACAAAGACTCCTTCCTGAAAAATTAGCTTACTTAAACTTGTGTCAATGTTTTGGAAAAGAACTTTCCATGTGCAGGGTACAATGGACCACCACAGGGTAAGATGGACCACAGTGGTCCGTCTTGCCCCAAATCTAAATTCTGTCATTATCATGACGTATATGTCAAATAGCCCAACATTGCAAAACCTTGCCTTTCCTATAATGTGTGACTATAACTAAGTTTATAACTTTGTTCTTCACAGTTAAGTGCAAAATAGAAACTAATCATGCAAGAAAGGCGCCGTAATTGAATCACCCGTAGACCTCTTATATTAGATCGGTTTGACGAAAAACAACATTTTTCTCAACAACTCAAAAGCTATGCATCCTAGCAGCATGAGCTCAAGGTGGCCATTGTTACGAAGGAAAACAAACATAGTGAGTGCATAAAGCAGTAGATACCAGCAGCGGTTCAGCCGGGAGGGCTGGTGGTCCGTCTTGCCCCGCTGGGCCGTCTTACCCCACCTTCCCCTACATGCTGTTGCCATTATCAATCGCTGAAAGTTTCAAAGCGATCGGTCACTCGGTGTAGCTACGGCATACATTGAAACATTTTATGAGGTGAGGCCACTTGAAGTGACCTGGTGACCTGATCTTGAATGACCTTGGTCTGAAATTTTTACAACACGTGTAGAATTGATGGATGATGGAGCACCGCCGTTTTTAGATATCCGCAAAAAACCGCAGGAAAAACCGCAGGAAAAACCGCAGGACAAACCGCAGGTGTTCAAACACCCCCCCCCCCCCCCCAGCAGGGCGCCAACACACTGACGATTTGCCCCAGTAGTCAAAATTCCTTAGCCGAGGCCCTGCCACCTGTAGACATTACGACACATATATTGTATTTTTGAGGCTGATGAAAATGCATTAGAACTAAAAAAGCAGTGATTTACACAAATCTTGTCGGAAATGCTAGCGAGTTATGGATTAGTCAGGACGTAGAGTTAGTAGTGATAGGGGGTCTGCGCGAAGGAGAGATTGATCTCTAGGCACAAAATCCAGATAACCGCCCAGGTAAAGTGATTGACTTCACTTGTGATGCAAAGCGAATGGGGGCTTGTTCAAAAGCATGCCATAGATCAAGGTCATACTGCAATGCAGCGAGATAACTTGTGCAAGCCTCAGGAAAAAAAAATGGTCTGAAATTGCTGTGACGGTGTGAAATAATCCACATTACTATTATCCACTAACAAATTTCTCCTTTTTTCGTTTGCAGATAATCGCGCTGACCCCAACGCTGGCCATGAATCGTTCTGCTCACGCTGAACACGCCACATCACCATGACAACGGGCGGCGTTTGGCGCGTGCAGCACTGCTGCCCAATCTTCCTCACCTCCCCTGCACTACCTGCTTCATGTCCAGTTTGTCGACAACCCCTTGAAGAATCATCGGTTGCAACGCAGCTTCCAGTGCCGTTCCATCACGCTTCTGACCGCCCGCGAACGGTTCTGCTTCGGCCGACTGTGGGCGAGTTCGAGGATTACAGAGGCGGGGATCTACATGTGGGGGTGTCTGACGGTAGTGGTCGGGTCCTGGCGTTTGATCAGGATGGTCTGAGGCTCTGCCCTGCCGCTGAGTGGCCGCAATGTTTGGTGATTCCACTTCCAGCGAGCGATAGTGACGCTCAAAACAGTGGTGATCGTATTGAAAATCCAGAGAATAATATAGGTGATGTCGTAACTTCTAGAGCTTCATCATCATATGACAGAGGCTGGGATGACGCGATCGCTCACTTCTTAAACTCTACCGAATGGCGGGCAGAAGTCTACGACGAAATATCCTGCAACTGCTTCTCTTTTCTGCTGGCCTTCTTGGAGAGGACGGGATTCCTTCCTGCGGAGGATCCGTGGACGAGAGAGAGGTTCGCTGAAGAGGTGGTGCTGCCGGTGACGAGGAGGGCGGCCAAGTACCTGACGTTGAGGAGGAGAGTGCAGCAGGATGGCTGGTGGACGGTGGGCGTGCAGCGAGACGCAGTGTAATAGATCGGAGCAGCTGTCTCAAATATTGCAGTTACGTTCGGCCTTGTCGGAAGACGATACCGTTCGGTGTGCTCTGATGACATTTTAGCCGAACTATTGATAAGGCGAGGAGATGGCATAGTTTTGCCTCTTGGCCATTGCTTTTTTATACGCGAGGGATAGGTAAACTATTTGTAGTTTTTTATTCTGTGATGAGTGATAATTATGCAGTCGAATTCGTCTATTATCCATATTTATTGACATTACCCGTTTGTTTCGTGCGCACTGTTCAAACAAGATCGGCGTGATCAAGGTTTCGTCTGTCGTTGATCTGATTCCGTAATGTCACGCAATAAACATTAAAAGCTGTTTTTTATGATTGTGTCTATCGGACATAAGCGGTCATGAATAACGGCCGGTAAATTCGAACCCATGATATTAAAGGCAGATGTGAGATGTAGTATGTACAATATGCATAGCAACCAAGGCAATATACCTATACCCATAGCAACACATTAAAAATGTAGCACGATCTGTCATGAGCAAGCAAGTAAGCAACCCTGGAAATGCGATTTGTTTTGGACGATTTAGGAATTAGGATCACAAGGCACTGCCATTCATCGATCGCATTTCCTCTGATTAATTATAGCGCTTTCACAACGTTATCTCTTGGTCGATCGAACTTTGGCCGGAGTTTGTCTTCACTGAACTACAGACGGATCCTATTCTCGGCATAGCGTAGCGTGTGTGGTTTTGAAGGCGCCCGCGGTTCCCGAGTTTCAATGGGGAGGGCCGAGTTATGTGTGGCTAGTGGAAGGGGTATGGGCATCTAGCGGCCAGGGCGCTTCACATGCTAATTTCCCCTGTCACACCGATATGATAAATGTGGGGCTGTGTGCGTTGCGTTAGGAGAGGGCGGAACGGAGAGCAAGGGGAGGAGCAGTGGGGTAGAAGGGTTGGCTGTCTGAGACTGTGGGAAAGGGTGAGCACGGTACGCGTGTCGGCAGTAGCTGTTCATAAGTGAACGTCAGGCAGGGCCACGAAGTCCTTCTTCCCACGGTGACTCTTCTTCCTACGCATGTTTTGACGCCCGCGGGCCCGATCGACCGAGTTGGTGCGGATAAAAAAGTCGAAAGATACCGGAAGAGCTGACGAAGAATGCTGGTCGCTCAGTAAGACGTGTTGCATTTATTGCTTTTGATAAATAAGTACCAGTAGAAAAGAGTTCGGAGCGACTGCTGAGAGCTAGGCTAGAGAGTGCCTGCCAACGTCAATGTTTGTTGCCTTTACACAAGTCGTTTTTCACAAACAAGCAGATTCCACCAGATTGTTATCAGCAGTTTTCCCCTCTCGCGGCATTAGCTGCCCATACGACCGGCCTGCCCGGCACCCTTTCAACTCTTCCGTAGCGCGGTCTTCCCCTCCCCCTGCCCGCATACCGGTGATCCTCGGGGAGGGGGAGGGGAATCGAGAGGGTTAGAACAGCAGACAGAACCCTGGAAAAACAGGTGTGAGGTGGTTCCGCTGAGCGGCGCGGCAGCGCAGACGGCTTCGTCTGCTTTGGAGAGGAGGATCAAATCGGTCGGGAGCTGACTTCGGAGATGAAAAATGATCCGCTATGGGTAGAAAACGAAACGAGATCTCGGACGGAAGGAAGCACGGATCAATGTTTGAAATGAACTGCCCCTAAGCTGTCCTTAATCTTTACTAAGCACTGTGTACTATAATATAAGTATATGCATTCAACAATTGTTATTTTGCATTTGATGATAGGCTGCGGAGTCGATAGACTTTCGATGATGACTCCGACGCCGGTTACAGCCGTCGACTCCGACCGACTTTGACTCCGACCGGCTCTGACTTCGACCGACTCTGACTCCGACTCCGTCCCCGACTTCGCAGTCATAGCATGTTTACGGAGTCCATGGATTTTCAGTAAGTACCTATTAGTTAACATCAACGTAAATGTCGAATATTCATACATACTGAAGCCATTATGAATCATTGAATACACAGAAAACTACAGAAACTGCGATGCTGCACAAGAGACAACCACCAGCCGCGCGGCGGACCCAGTACGACAGTTCGTGACTTCATGTTCGAGTTTCGACCAAAGAGAGCACATCGGCTACCGACAGATGGCGGCCACTGATGAAGTAAGATGTTCTCTATTTGTTATTCCAATTTTCCGCCTCATGTTGCTGCTATTGGTCCTGCTATTAGGTATTGTTTGAGCTAACCTCTAGGTCACTGGTTAAAACAATGGGAACCGATCCATTGTTTTGCATTCTCAATCATTGTTCGCTCAAAACCAAGCTGATTATTTATTCACGCACATGTCTAGATATCCGACTAAAATTACGCTCCTTTAGTAACGTTACTATAGCTGATGGTGTTAAAGAGTGATGTCAGTTACAGAAAATCGAAATACCGATAAGTACCAAACCAAATACCAACCAAAACCGTGGGGAAATACCGAAACCAAACCAACTTGAGAACATGAGGGAAATACCATCTTTTTACCAATTTATTAGCCTCTTATACTTACATTAATGAGGGTTCATGATACCAACAAAATGCCAAACATATTAGGATTGAAATACCAAATACCAAGTTGGTATCGGTTTGGTATCGTATAATACCAAAAAGTTGGTATCCGATTGACATCTCTAGTGTTAAGTCACTTACAACAATTAGTAGTAAATAATTCCTCCATATTTTCGTGAAGCACCCATCAATTCGCCGAGCAGCTAGAGGCGACTGACAGGCGTTTCCCCGTTAGTAGAGCACACGTCGGCGGTTCTTGGTATGAACGGCGGAGCGACGCGACTGGATCTCAGTTGGTGCGGCACTCTCACGGCGAGTGTACGTGTGTGGGTGTGTGTGTGGGTGTGGGTGTGAGAGAGAGAGAGAGAGAGAGAGAGAGAGAGAGAGAGAGGGAAAGAGAAAGAGAGAGAGAGAGAGAGTGGGGTCGGCCGAGAGACAAGTGTGTAGCGGTTGGTGGTAAATATTGCACGGTAAGTCGCATGCAAGATGCATTGGACAGTACGCTCAGGCTGTATCACTCTGACATAACCCTCGCCCCGTTGGGGGGGGGGGGCCATTTTGCCGCTTCCATGACAAAATATCGAAACGCAAAATATCGAAGCGCAAAATATCGAACGCAAATTATCGAAAGCAAAATATCGAAGTCGCAAATTATCGAAATCGCAAAATATCGAAATCGCAAAATATCGAATTGCAAAATATCGAAATCGCAAAATATCGAAATCGCAAAATATCGAATCGCAAAATATCGAATTGCAAAATATCGAAATCGCAAAATATCGAATAGCATAATATCGAAAGCAAAATATCGAAACGCAAACTATCGAAACGCAAAATATCGAAACGCAAAATATCGAAAGACAAAATATCGAAAGACAAAATATTGAAAGACAAAATATCGAACGCAGAATATCGAAAAGGCAAAATATCGAACGCAAAATATCGAACAGACAAAATATCGAACGCAAAATATCGAAAAGGCAAAATATCGAACGCAAAATATCGAAAAGGCAAAATATCGAACGCAAAATCTCGAAAAGACAAAATAACGAACGCAAAGTGTCGAAAAGGTAAAATATCGACTTGAAATGGCCCTCTGCGGACTCCTTAGAGCTCTGTCGAACTCATCGGGCCCTCTGTTATCTGTAGGCCGCAAAGAGCAATCAGCGGGTCCATGACAGACTTGGAAAACTCTGATATTTTTTGTAGATCTCAGCAGTGGCGGCGGAAGGTAATTTCGGATGGGGGTGCAAAGTTTTCTCAAGGGGCCCCTCTGTAAGTTTCGCCCCCCCCCCCCGATATTTTTAGAGTGATTATCATTGCTTTATGAAAAACGAAGATTTTGGAAAACCATCCCCAAACACACAATTTCTGCAAAATATTTGAAATTACAGTGTACCTATCTCAAATAAAGCATAACGAAGCAAATGCAGCTAGTTTTTATCATCTAATCTTGTTTTAGTCTAGCCACCACCCTCAGCATCTCAACCCACTTTTCTGGATCCGCAGTGGACCATTAAAGGCCCTACGAGACCGTTCTTAGAAGACCGTATTTAAAAGCCCCTTGGAAACCGACCCCTTAGAGGCTCCTCCAGAGACCTACATGACTCCCCAGACCAAATGAGCCCTCCGACCAGGGTCGGTCCCTCAGAAGTTGCTGAAGGGTTTCAGAAAGCAGTATACTCGTAGGCTCGAAAGGCTTTTGATGGCTCTCAGAGACTGACATCGGACCCAATGGAGACCCTCCAAAGCCGGGATGGCCACCAGGAGCCGATGTTTAGCCTAAAGAGCCAGTATGGAGGACTGAATAGAGGAAAGGACTAGGAGTCTCAGTGGGGCCTTCAGGAGCAAGCGTTTGGGGCCCCAAAAGTATGTGTGGGGTCTTAGAGGCAGGTAGGCCCCTGGAGCGTGCACGGGGTGGGACCCCGTGCGATAGCGAGGTGGGAGCTAGCGTGTGAGCCCAAATATTCGACTGGCGGCTACTAGAACCTGCATGGGGATTCTTAGAAGCCGCTTAGACCCATATATAATGAGTCATGAGTCCCAAGAGTCGATGTAGGGGCCCTAAAAGCGGTGTAGGGTCCATGGCTCCATAAGTTCCGGCGTTGGGACTCTCAGAGGCCGGCGAAAGGGGAACCAAGAGCGGATAAAGTGATTTAACAAGCCGACATTTGGCCTGAGAATCAGTGTGGAGTTCCAGGAGTCTGCGTGAGCTCTCGGAGACCTTCGTAGGGCCCACAAAGGTCGTTCTGAGTGCCCTCTGAATCTGAACTCTTTGCGGAGCCCTTAGAGGCCAGCATGTCCCCTGACACCTGCCTGCGTTGATTTGAGACCCTCCAAGACCCTCCGAAAACTCTGGGTTGGATCCGTCTGTGTTTGATAGCCCCGGAAGATCTGTCGAGCGAAACCTAATTTCGACAGAGTTCGACAGAGCTCTAAGGAGTCCGCAGAGGGCCATTTCAAGTCGATATTTTACCTTTTCGACGCTTTGCGTTCGTTATTTTGTCATTTCGATATTTTGCGTTCGATATTCTGCCTTTTCGATATTCTGCGTTCGATATTCTGCCTTTTCGATATTTTGCGTTCGATATTTTGTCTGTTCAATATTTTGTCTGTTCGATATTTTGCGTTCGATATTTTGTCTTTTCGATATTCTGCGTTCGATATTTTGTCTTTTCGATATTCTGCGTTCCATATTTTGCCTTTTCGATATTTTGTCTTTCGATATTTCGTCTGTTCGATATTTTGCGTTCGATATTTTGTCTTTTCGATATTCTGCGTTCGATATTTTGCCTTTTCGATGTTTTGTCTTTCGATATTTTGTCTTTCGAAGTTTTGTCTTTCGATATTTTGCGTTTCAATATTTTGCTTTCGATATCATGCTATTCGATATTTTGCGAGTTCGATATTTTGCAATTCGATATTATGCAATTCGATATTTTGCGATGTCGATATTTTGCGATGTCGATATTTTGCGGTTCGATATTTTGCGATTTCGATATTTTGCGCATTCGATATTTTGCTTTCGATATTCTGCCACTTCGATAATTTGTCTTCGATATTTTGCTATTCGATATTTTGCTTTTCGATATTTTGTCCGGAACCCCATTTTGCCCCCCCCCCCTGTGGTTTTTCCTGAATAGCAAGAAAACGGCGGCGCGCAGCGCCGCCAAATTTTCAGTACCTTCCCGGGCATCAATTTAACACCTTCACACCAAATTTCAAGTCTTAGGTCACCTTAGGTCAGGAGTTATTGAGGTCAAACGGTCAAACTGAGGTCATGTTTGAGCAAAAATGAACAAAAAACATGCAATCTTGAAACGCTCACCAAATCTACAGTTATCAAGCAATTTCAAAGTTCTTTATATGGTCTAGTAGAAAAAAGCGGCGCTACAAAACTGCTATCTCGGATTTTCAAAATTTTGGGTTCTTGACCCCCCAAAAATTGATTTTTTTAGAAAAAAAAACTAAAAAAAAATCCAAAATTTTCCGAATTTCGAAAAAAAAACGGAATATATGTTAAGTGCCTGCGCTCTTCTATATACATACCAAATTTCAGATCGATATCTCGTTTTTTGGTCAAGTTATAGCGAAAAAAACTGTTCAAAAATGATGACATCAAAATTTTTGAACTCAATTTTTAGCGATTCTAGACCACTTACGGCAAAACAAAGACCACCATTGAACTCCTCGTGACGAGCTGCATCGATGCGATACCCATTTTATGCAAAAATATTAACTTTGAAATTTGACCTAATTTGACCTGACCTTGACCTGACCTTGACCTGACCTTGACCTGACCTTGACCTGACCTTGACCAAAACGTGACCTAAGCTGGCCCCAAAGGCTGCCTGACCCACATAATCGCATTTGTCATGTAAAATGGACCATAAAACATGTATCACACGACACTTTCATATTGTGACCCCCCGTGACCTGACCTCTGTGACCTGACCTGGTATCAGTGACCTCAAATAGCAAAATATGTGTTTGAAGAACATTTTCCCATCGATGATTTTCAATGAAATGCATTTTACTCGATTTTACAACGCATTTCTTGAAATGCCTGTAAACGGTTAAAATTGGACCTTTGACCTGACCTTTGACGTCATCGGTTTGACCTAGGTCAATAAAATTGGGTCACAAGGTAGTTCCCTGATAGGGCTATCCAACACCGTTTGCCGCTTGTCGCTAGGTTGCGTGGTTCTCGAGATCTTAGGGGGGGGGGGCAAAATGCCCCCCCCCCAACAGGGCGCGTTGTTCGGCAGAGCCCAACGGGGCGCGGGATAATGAAAATGATTGATTGTTCTCGACGAAGATCAAAGGCTACTCACGAAAACCATGAACTCGAATAATCCCGCACAAGTTTGTTATCCAAAAGTAAAGCGTCGAGACTTGTAAGCTACACGAATTCATATCAAAATAGAAGGTTAAGCTAGTGATTACTAGCGCTAGCTTTCTGACTTCTGAGTGCTTCCTGAGTTACACAGTACACACTTCTCATATTTATTTCCTTGGACTTCAAAATCGTTACACGTTTTGATCGATTCGTGAAGACGTCATTCGCCATTCGGTTCATAAGGTTCGGTTTAAACTGGTACATAAGGTTTGGTTTGAATTAAACTGAGCGATTGTGACTTCAGCAAAATGCCATCTCTCTAGACTCTTCCCTAGACGCCGAGGTATCCCTTTAGAATTTTCCCAGCCGTGCAGGAAAATATATTCCTGCACGGGGCCGGGATGATTCAATAAATGTCACCGATGTTTTTTAGCGAAAACTCCGAGGGCCGTCAGGCCCAAGGTGCTTTCGCTAAAAACGCGAGGTGACATTTATTGAATTCCCGGCCTTAGGACTGGAAGGCGTTTCCCATACCTGCCGAAAAGCTCACAACTCTATGATAGTGATGTCAGCAGCCGTGTGGTTTAACGCGTTTAACCACACCCCTTGAACCACACAGATTGTAATATTAAAGCATTGCATTTTAAGCTTTGAAAAGTGTGGTATGTAGACCTTGGTTTCCATTTTCCTTCCATCTTCCATTTTGCGCGTTTCGAGCATTCCATGAAAAATCATCAGCCGTGTTGACGTCTGTGTCATCTGAGAGAGCTATTACAGGAAGTCGCTGCGTTCTTTTACTTTCGTAGTTTATTGTCGTCTCTAAGGCTGGCAGCTGACTCACGTTGGACCCATTTATGCCTGTCAAAAAGTCTCATAGGTCCTAACAGGTGGCTCGTGACGGTACAGTCTCCTCCGGGCGATCCAGAGCGGCGAGTCATCGCCGAACACAGCGAGTCCAGGCGACCCGGTTTCTATTTTTACCACAGGACAGTTAGCTACACACCTCAGAGTAATTGCCCACTTCATGATACGACTGGTTCCCAGGCTTCTATTTGGTCTTTGGGCGTCAGAAA
Organism: Amphibalanus amphitrite; assembly: GCF_019059575.1. Lineage (NCBI taxonomy): Eukaryota > Metazoa > Arthropoda > Thecostraca > Balanomorpha > Balanidae > Amphibalanus > Amphibalanus amphitrite. The sequence goes on along the minus strand of NW_024883145.1, from coordinate 17,402 downwards.
AGACCGTTACATACTGTGCTCGCACCGACGATATTACATTCTGATCAGCAGTGCACATTACAGCCGGAGTATAGCTTAGGTATGCCTTATTCTGCGTCGCTTACGAACCAGCTACAGCAGTGGCGCAGCCAGTGGGTGGGGGGGGGAGGTCAGACGGTCAGCTGACCCCCCCTCGCAATTTCTGTGAGGGCCCGCTCTTGTCTGAAACCTTCGGTGAAAAAGTATGGATAGCGAGAGAGAGAGAGAGAGAGAGAGAGAGAGAGAGAGGGAGAGAGAGAGAGGGAGAGAGAGGGAGAGAGAGAGAGAGAGAGAGAGAGAGAGAGAGAGAGAGAGAGAGAGAGAGAGAGAGAGAGAGAGAGAGAGAGAGAGAGAGAGAGAGAGAGAGAGAGAGAGAGAGAGCTGGGGCCTCAGGTGGACGGGGCTCGGGCCCCGGGTGGATGGGGCCCGAGCCCATCCTGGCTGGCGCCACTGAGCTGCAGTCTGCACAGCACATACATACATACATACATACATGTAGCTACACACGCAGTTGCACTCATTACTTTCGTTTCTCTTCTCACTCACTTTTATACTCACTGTTGTGGAGTTGCATTTGACATAAATGAAACAAGGAACGAATAGCAAAACAGCCTGCGTCGGATTGTGTACTCGTCGAGTACACAATCCGACGCAGGCTACTACTCGTAGGTCTTTGTCACTTTATGCGAAATACCTTTCCACCTCCCAGATTCAGTCAATCAATAATTTTACGCTTTAAGGTATTTTTATAATGAATCTATAGAAAAAACGCCTGCATGACCTATAATTTCTGTTCCAGGTATTATGAAGCACGGCAACAGAAGAACACGACCTGTCTGAAGCAATGTCCTCAATGCCTCTCATGAGGCGACACCAGAAGATATTACCGCTCCACTGGCTGGTGATATGCGTCGTCACTATTTTCGGCATCCACATGCTCTTCCAACGGTATCCAGCATGGAGATTCAGTAAGATAACGTGTTTGTGGTGCTGTCTGCCGCAAACAATTACTGCTCCCTGCAAACAATGCTTTTAAAAGATTCAAGTTCAGATGAAGTTTTTGAAAATTAGTATGCATGATTAGCAAATAAATTATGGAGATACGTAGGCAAAAGTAACTGCACTGTAGATTAATCATCATGGAATGGGCGTGATTGTTATGGATTAGAATTCATCTTTCACATATTTGGCATAAGATTTAGGTTTTGCAGTACTGTAGTTTCCTGTGCTAATCATTGGCACGAAGCAAGAACTGCCCAGTATCATTAGGCGTATGGAAAGTGTACTGGCGTCTCTGTTCCACTGGTTCTGTTCCAACGGTATGAAGGTTAGTCTGAATTGTTGTGAGCACTGTTTTGAGAGACATAGACATACTTAAAAATATAATCAAGAAAAGTAACCGTACTCTCATAATTAAAATCAAAAATCTTAAAAAAGGCCAGATAATCTCGAGGAGCTTTCGGCTTACGCCTTCTTCAACTCGCTCTCGAGCAAGTTGAAGAAGGCGTAAGCCGAAAGCTCCTCGAGATTATCTGGCCTTTTTTAATATTTTTTATTTTAATTATGAGAGTACGGTTACTTTTCTTGATTATATTTTTAGGTATGAAGATTAATGCAAACAAAGCGCAAGTGATTGTTCTGGGAACGCCATCGATGCTCCGGGGCTTGCCTTTTGTCTCAGTAAGGTTTAACGGTACTATGTACTGTCACTGAGTCGCGCGCGGTAAAGAACCTAGGTCTCACTATCGACAGATCGCTGAACTTCCACGCGCACATGATCAGAAAATGTACCAGTATTCTTATCTCAATCAGTCATGCTCGTCATGTCCTTCCCGGTCAGGCACTTAAAGTCATAGTAGAATCACTTGTACTATCCGTAGTGAGATATTGCTTGCCCATCTACGGCTCTTGCGGAGCCACGCAAGTGTGAAGATTATAGAAAATTGTTAGCTTCTGTGCGCGTGTCGTGACCGGTAGGCGGCGCAACGATCATGTCTCTGATGCCATTGAGCTCCTCGGATGGTTCACGGCAGAGCAGCTTATTGACTACCATACATTGTGTGCTTTGCGTCGTGTCATCGTGTATGGGGAGCCAGCACACCTATACAGCACCATAGACACACGGGCAGCTGGGACTCACCAGCACGACACGCGCCGCGCTGGAAACCGCATGCTGCCGCGCATACGCACCGAGTACGGCCGGCGAAGGCTGTGTTACCGTGGCGTCAGACTGCTGAACGAGCACCGCCTGGATCCCACCGCTGCCAATTTCCGATCAGCGATGCGGGAGGTCGTAAGAGCCAATCATGAGTGACTGTGCACTCTTTCCTAGAAAGGAATGTATGCTTTTACATACGTATGTGTGCGTGAGGTATTGTGAGCTGAGTTAGTGATTGCTTGTCACACACCATCATTCTCGCCGTTTTTTTTTTATTGACGACTTACGTGAAAGAGTGAAAAGCCTCGTTTTGCTGGATCTTTTTCTAATAAACTGATTGATTGATTTTGCATCATAAAATACAAAAAAAAAACAACAACAACGATAGTTACGAGCAAACGCTTATCGAGTTTTCCAAACAGGCTGAGGGTACTTGCTTGAAGCGAATCTGAGTGTTACAACTTGCAAGGTTCTTATATTGGATGCATGTCTTATAAAGAACAGCGTGAGCTAAAGACGGATTCTAATGCAGTCGAAGTCTTCTCCTTGTCATGCCGAAACGCTAGTCCAGAGCAGGATCAGGGCCTAAGCGCGGTCACAATCGGTCTTGGATAGGTCAAAGAACGTAATGTTTTCCAGCAAACAGGTGTAAAGCCTGACATTTAGCTATGTAATGACGACTCCGACTTCGACTCTGAGCATAATTGTGGACTCCTGACAACGCTGAGTTTGACTCCACAGCCCAAATGGTAACAATTTCAGTTTTAATGTGAGAGATCGTACCTACGATAAACCGCACCTTCGGTCGACTCTTGGTACTACACGACACGACTTAACATCAATTATACTTTAATTATTTATATAAATTATATACACATTTATCGCTTTGTTTTACAGATCCAATCGTCACAAACTATCAGGACATGACGCTACAAGACGAGGCGCTAAGTAGCAACCTCTCTGATTCTTTCTCGGACGAAGGGCTAATGAACATCAGTGAAATAACACAGCCGGTGATGGTGGTACTAGTGGCATCAACCGCTCGAAGTGGCTCCACCTTTCTTGGTAAGGCATCCAAGTGGCATATGCCTTGCATTACATGCATACCTTGCATGGTATACATTATTGGTTGATGCCTCGACCAACTGCACTGCTCTTGCGTCAATACATTTTCTTTTTTATGAATGAAAAGGGCATTAATGATCGCAACATAGCTACAACTAAGCCAGTCAGGTACTACCCAATGTTTCGTATTATTTACCTTTCGCTTGCTTTTACGAGCTATTTTGCTTGTGCGCAATAGTTTGTAGAAATAGTTTGATAGTGTATATATCTGCCCAGCCCACGTTATTACTTTTATGAGCGTGTGCAATGAACGTGCGCAAAATGCTTGCTGCAAACGAAACCGAACCCCGGGCCACAGACAATAAATCTAAAAGTGCTATGAACTGTAACTAAAGAATCCCGAGAAATGTAGTATCACGAGTCAAAATTACGTGCAATCAGCTACATGGCTGGGAAATTAACACCAGGCTTCGTCCACACCTGACAGCTTGTGATTGCTTCCGCATGTCCCCAAAGTTTGTCGCTGATTCCGCCCATTGCTTGTCATTTCTTTCGCCTATAGTCTGTCATTGCTTCTGTCTAAAGTTTGCCATTGCTCCTACCCAAATTTTGTCCCTGCCTATGCCGACAAAGTGTTACTCCCTCGATGGCTCACCATTGGTTCTTCCCGAAATTCTTCACTTTTTCTACCCACAACATATTACCTACTGTTTTTGCCCATAATTTATCGGTGTACCGCCGACAATTTGTCACTGTTTCCACCCACAGTTTATCGCTCCTTCCGCCCATGTTTGACGAGAGTCTCGACATGGAGATCTGGAGAAAACCTCAGCTACCGCACCTGAGCGGCCGGCAACGGGAGCAGCTGTGTCACGATCTCAAACTGCGGATAGTGAAGGCAGTTCGACCGGGGTTGGGCAGCGTACTACCGCTGCTAATGGTAGGTGAAAGCGGCTATTATGTATAATGCTAGATGCATCCTTTTGGCTGCGTCATGTTTCTATTTTGAGTGATAGGCGATCGCCTGAAACTGATTGTTCATGATGCTCTTGACATGAGCAGAATGATTATAGTGATTTATTCGTTTTTCGTTGTTGTTTTGCCTTTTCTTAGTTAGCCCTAAGCATTCAGGCATATTTTTCTTCTATAAGCGCACTGGTGTTATTAATTCTTAATTCTTATCGCTATGTAGCAATAGCCAACAGAATGCAGTAGATGCTCAAGTCCGAAAGCCTACCTTTTACTAACGGGATAACGCCCAACCTGCTCGCATTCTTTCTCTCTTGACAGGAGCCCGACATTAACCTGCACGTGTTTCACCTGGTGCGGGATCCACGAGCGGTGGCTAACTCCGTCCTAAAGAAGGAAGGCTGGATCGACATGTTTCCTACTTCTATGATCTGCGAAAATATCCGAGAGAGTCTTCGGGTTCTCCGAGAGTTCAATAAGACCGAGCTGTTGGAGCAGCGCTACACTTTGGTTAGGTATGAGCGAGAAGGTGACGGGCATGGGAGAGGGGAGATGGAGAAAGACAGAGAGGGACAGAGTCAAGGAAACAGAAACAGAAACAAAGGCAGACAGAGTCAGACATAAGACAGAGACAGGGAGACGCAGGTAGCAAGACAGATAAAAGGAGACAGATACGGACTCATAGTTAGCTTCTTCTCATAGGCGACGGAACGGGGAGGGCACCGGGGCCCCGTGCCCCCTTTGATTTTGGCATTTTAACTTTATCCCTATGGGCGTTGCATGCCAAGAATGGGACCGAAAGTCGGCAGTGCCCCCCCCCCCCTAAATTGAAGGTGTCCCGCCGTTACTGATTCTTCTTACAATCAATTGGCTTCCATTCACGTAGATGAGGGGGGGGGGTAACATTCAATAATAGTTTAGGTACAGTAGTGTTTCCCCATTGGATTAATATCTAAAAGTAAAAGTGCTTGTTGACTGTTGAAACTTGAATACCTTGTCTTAGTCCCAAAACACACTACGTGCCGCATATAGGGCAACACTTACCTAGGACAGGTAATTGTGTTAGGCTACTCCATGCTAATGAGACAAAATGAGTGATAAGTGATAATGTTATGTTGCACAAACACTGAACTGACTGGGATGGTAAGCCACTAATCGGGTAGTAAGTCAGTCAGTTAGTTAGTTAGTTCGTTCGTTCGTTCGTTCGTTCGTTCGTTCGTTCGTTCGTTAATTAGTTAGTTAGTTAGAGCTCGTTAGTTAGTTAGTTAGTTAGTTAGTTAGTTAGTTAGTTAGTTAGGTAGTTAGTTAGTTAGTTAGTTAGTTAGTTAGTTAGTTAGTTAGCCGCTCCCTTTGACCGCATGCGGATTATTCCGAAGACTGCAACGCTGCAGCTGCAGCAGTGTGAGCCCGGCGGCACAGCCTAGTTTCAGGCGTTTTATGTGCTGCCATCTAGCGACAAAAGACAGTACTTTCATTTGCAGTCTCGTCGGGCAGGTAACGCCTGCGTATGCTCCGGTCAGAGATAGAAACGGAGGCAGAGACAGAGATAGACAGCCAGCGACAGAGGCAGAGACAGAGATGGACCTTGGGTAATAGGCTGCAAGGGGACATTCAGTCGGGCCAAGTCATTTATTGACCCCGATAAGTTCACAAGTAGGTAGCCTCTGAGCGACAGTATGACAAAAATGACTGTTTTCTTGGATTACCAGGCACCAGCTCGCTTGAAAGTTGAAGGTACCGCTTTTTTTTAAGATAAAAAATGAAAATAAATTATCCATCCGGATAACTTGTTGACCCCAATAGACCAGGTGGTGACCTAACGACAGTGTGTCAGCCGAGTGACTTTTTGACCCCTGCCCCAGGTATGAGGACCTGGTGGCCGACCCAGAGATGGAAGCCCGCCGACTGTTCCGGCGACTCGGCTTCCGGCTTCCGGATAACGTTCTGCGCTTCATTTCTACCCACTCTAAGCGGCACTACACCAGCCCTGCCATCTTGCGGGAGAAACCAACACTACAGCCTTCAACTACCACCACCAGACGTCCCTCCACCGCTAGAAAACCTCCGAGAAAACAGCTTCTCACTTTCATTCGATGGTTGCTGGGAAAATATCGCACCGCGACCACAACCACTGAGGCGGGCCCGATCATTATACCCACCTCTGCTCCCGATGTGCACGACTATTTCGGAACGGTACGAGACGCGTCGTTCAATGGATTGCAGTGGTTGGAAGAGCTGCCTTTGGAGAAAAGACGAGAGGTGGAGAGTCACTGTGGGGATGTGTTGGCTGATCTAAATTACCCTCTGGTGTACAGCCAGGAGAGGGTGGACAATCTAACAGAAGTATCACTGGAGAGGATGGACAATATAACAGAAGTATCACAGGAGACTGTGGATAATTTAGCAGAAGTATCACATCTAGAAACCCAGGACAATCTTACGGTAAAAACAAAGGCAACTGGCTGAAAACTGTCTTACTGAAACAGCACATTAGTAAATTATAGTAGCAAACCGTGGCTCAGAAAAGCAGTAGGTAGGTACATCACATAGGTAGGTAAGATTGGCCACAGGCCAATTTAGAACAGGATAAACGCAAGCCATCACTGATCAGGGTAAGTCAAAACTTTATCCGAACGAATGAGCAAAATTATTTACGGTTATTGATGTTCTTCATGCCTAAAAAGACCCTCTGATCTGGCCCAATGATTTTTTCAGGCCATTTGAGGATATGATGCAGGCAACTTGAGAAGTACCTATTGGTGCTCTGTTGTGTATGGAAATTGGAATCTTATTGCATAGTCTTATCGCGTGCCACTATTTCATGCGATTCGCCTGCACGATCCTGCTTCTACATGATTTGTTGCATGAAAATAGCCGTTTTCACGACGGCCATCTGGTACACATTTGGTGCACATCTGGTGCAGATTAGGTGCAGATTTGGTCAAATTAGGTTCAGTATCTCTCTTAGTAGCTATCAGCTAGGATTGCACTATTTGCTTATAGGCCTGCTTTGTCATAGTATGAGAGAATTTCATCGATTAAAACACTGAAATAAATTCATAAAATAAAGATATTTGCTGTAAAAGAGATCAGGTGCAGATTTGGTCAAATTATGTGCACTCGCCGAATAGACTGTCGTGATAACGGCTATTATAAATTATGATAGCATGCTTTCGCTTAATGATAGCGAATCTAGTCCAATATAACTTTAAATGGATCCTGTGGATCCGATATTCTGCATATAAAAGATGTCGATGGATCTGGGAATCTCCGCTGTGCAAACTATGCTGCTGGATCCTATGGATGTGTGAACACTGAACATATAAAATGGTGTCTTGGAGCTCGATATTGAGCTTGCGCAAGGGCAGGGACGCAAGCTGACCACTGAATCAACGAAACCAATATTTTCTTGCCGTAGTCAAGTTCTTGTGTGGGGAGGCCTTCTTTATATCTGAAGCATATAGGGGGTTAGCTAATGCTCTCAGGGTATGCGGGTGTATATGAGTTGATGCCGAGATGTTTCTCAGGATATGTTTTGGTACAACAATATTGTCATGTGGTTAGCTGTAGTTGAGTAAGCCATCTGGACAATAAAAGGCAGCTTTGTTGACAAACGAGTAACTCTCGTAGTAGGTTATTTAATTACCAATGGGTATGACCGACTGTGAAAGTAACTGCGATGCAAAAATGTGCGATAGACTTTGTATAAGGTTCACTGTGTAGTGTATACCTACTGTATAATTATGTGTAGTGTATGACTTACTGTCTTCATTGCGAATAAATTTATCTTCATTGTAACAGCGCGAGGTTTGGATAGATAAAAAACATATTTTCACTGATTTTATGCATCATGAATGCGGGACTGCGGCACGAGCCGACGGGGCGCGATACCCCCCCCTCCCCCGGAACGATCTGAAGGGACGAAGTGTATTGCCTGTATTCAGACAAGGACAAAGGGCACAGCCGCGACAGCGGTCTATCCGAGTACAGAGTGTGAAAGCTCGGACAGTGACCAAACAACATGGATCATGTGCCACTGCTTACACCACGGTGGGGCGCCGGCGAACAGCGTTCAAAAGCGGTGTTCACACTGCGGTGGTATGTGGAAAAGACGCAATTGAAGGCTGTGAGCCTTACATCCATCTTGCCACATTGTTCATGTTTATACATTATTGGGGCCTGGGCCACATAATATGTTATGCCACATGCTGTCCATCTGCCCTGCCGCGTTGTATGTCGTGTGAGAAGTGTAAGTGCAGTTTCAGTCGACAAATAAACGTAGAAGTTGTGTATAAGCCTACGCCTAACGCCATGATCGATGTATGTAGAGCTCAGTGAGTGCCAAAAGTGAATGCAGAACGGTTTCACGACAGTGCATTTATCACAGTTACGCTCAATAGGCCTCAACAGCTGATACAGCTTATACCAGCAATGCAGTGCCTACCTATGAAATCAACATCAATCATCACGAGGCTTTTGTTGTGCACCATCGCAAAGAATCACTGTATGTTCGTCACTGTATTGCAATCACGTCGCAAAAGGTTCCGCTGGGCGGTTTTTCGTATAGGCCTCGAGTGTATTCATGTGATGCTGGCGGGGAGCATTCTGGTCTAGGGGTAAGTTCCTTGCCTCTAGATTCAGCCATCCGGGCTCGATTCCCGGGCAATGCACGTGGCATTGCCGCTACCTGGCCGCTTGGAACAGCGTGAGAGTTCCGGTTAGCATTTGGTCCACCGGATATGGTGGTAAACCCAAACCAACCAACCATGTGATGCTGGCAAGTCTGGCTGCCCTTGCCAAAACTTTTTGCCCACAACTGTTGCCTATATCATTTTAAGCCGTTATCAATAACAGGGTGCTTGCATACAACGCGCTTTACTCAGCCTCCAAAAGAACGTCTTTGACCGAGGACTGAGGAGGGCATTTTTTATATTTCCTTCGAAAAAAATATCGACGCTAAACATCATAGAAGCAGGCTTAGAATACTAAGAAAGGCCTCATCTTATCACATCTAAGATACTCTTCACATATTAAGTAACGGATACGTCAATTTGTCTACCGTCAACGTCAGGCAAAAGGTAAAAATTAAACTTATTGGGGACGCGTCCGGAGGGCTATTGTTCACATTCTATTTCGAGATAAGACTTAAAGAAATAGTGTTAAAAAAAAATCGGCAACATGGATGCATTGCAAATCAGAGTTACGCATCTTTTTTTTGGCTTATCAAAAGTGGTCATTCAGAGGAAAAATAATTTCTAGCAGCTCAGTAATTTTATTAGCCACTTTTTGAAAAGATATCTACATTTTTACATTTATTTTGTTGGCCAGGTGGCCGTCAAACCAATTTGTCGGCTCCCCACCGTATCCATCGACTGACGGACGGACGGTAGGTAGACACCGTTTGTCATGGATCACCGCCTCAGAAGCCGCCGCAGTGAAGCCACACTACACCCATGGTTATATACGTATACATAGACTATAATTTAACTCTTACCACGATCTATCAGTGATATCACACAGTGCAGTGTGACCATTTGGTTATAGCACAGCAAAATACACGAACAAATATTCGTCCAGCGTTGACAGAAGCAAACATTACACCCTGACGCGACATATTTTTTACTGTGATACAGCTATGCTTTTACATAGCATAGGTACTGACTAGATATTACAAGTGTGTAACTTAGCCATAGCACCACACAATGATCTAGTGCCACAAGTCTGTGATAAAGGAACAATTTTGTTGTATCCGCTGAATATGAAAGATAGTGAGGCACTGCTTGCGAGAGAAACACTGCATCTTGCCCTGATTTGAAACTAGACGCTACCGAGCTACCGTGCTAAAATGTGCTACCGGATCGGCTAATGTGTTTATCACCAGAAAGGCGTTGGATCTACCCTAACTTCAACACAACACCTCACACTCTGACGTAGTACCAAATCGGCGATGTCTCTCCAGGACATCCTAGACTAGTGGACGCGGCGTCAGGGCCAGGGGTGACGATGAGGTCTCCTTCAGCCACACTATCCGTACTCACTCCTAGGTTCAGGAGGGCACGCTCGTCACCAACAGGTCCAAGCCAGGGGACTGTGTAAGGATCTCGTCTCCAGGAGGGAAGCGACTCCTGAGGCAGAAGCTGGATCGCCGCCGTGGAAGGGAATAACTCCTGTACAGAAACGTGGCTCGAATCGGGTGAGTACATCAACAGAGATTGACTCGTATGGGCTTTCCACCAGCCTCCCACGGTGAAATGGCCGGCGCTGACGGTCTTTTGGGTGTTTTCATCGCCCGGATAAACGTTTTGTGCATCAGCGAGTCCCCCGAGAAATCCTCCTATCAGTACATCCAGGGGTCCCCCGTTATCCCCGCCCCCAAGGGAGACCCGACAGAACGATGTCACGCGAAAATCAAACGATTCTTCTCCTTCGCGATATCTCTCAGCGCGCATGTGATCAACATGTCTAAGAATCGAGTACGGTTGATGCAAACTTGGCGATGTGATGTCCCTCGCCAAGACATTCTCTCTTGTCCAACCTGCTCCAGTGGACGTGAGGACTAGCGTGTAGCCCTGCTGACTCTCATCATTACCAAACCCTGCACAGTGCAACAACAGCGGACGGCCGTCGACGGCTCCCATCAGGGTCGTGTTGGTGACCCCGTGCTGTTTCCACAGGTCCAGACAGGTGAGGGTAGGCTTCTGGCCGCACTGTAGACCGTAACATCGATCACCATTGTCGACGCAGTCTGTGTGGGTGGTGCAGAATTCTCCCGAATGGGAGCCGCGGCGTTCGGCCTCGTCTGTAGGTAGCAGAGGTGCTTGATTAGGTATACACTAGAAAAGTCAGGAATACATAGTGACGATTATATAGCAGTAGTAAAGTCCCTACTAGTGAGCCAATGAGCAGTTAAAGTTACGAGATATATATTGAAGCGACATATCAAAGAGACATTCGTGTATTTTCGATACTGTTAAGACATTAATATATTAAAAGGGGAATTGAAATGGTACGAAATGCTAAAGAATGGTCTCAGTTTCCCATTCGAACGTTTAAATCTCCATACCTGCATACCTACAGCTCTTTGCAGCTCCAGCAGCCGGTAAAGATTGTCATCTACGTAGTAACGTGCCTACTGAAAGCAATTAAAGGGACTATCCCACCTTCAAAAAAGTACCATTTAGGATTCGGAAATGTTACTCATGATATTGTGACGAATTCTGCAAGTTTTTACGCGTTTTCATTGTATACTTTTTGAGATATTGCGACTTTATATTTCATCGTGACGTCATTTAGATCGGATCTGTGACGTAATGAAGGATTTACTTCATGTCAATGTGGGGGAAATTTGGCAGCAAATATAGGTATTTGCTCTCAAATATGATGCGGCTCATACAATAACAAGTGTCTCTGATTAGCTTATTCGTAAATCAAGTGAAACTTCACATGCGTGACAGGCGTTCAAAATGCAAATGACGTCATCAAATGGCCGTTAATAGTTAAGAGATAGGGCCTTAGCTAAGGCCCACTTTTAAAATGAAGGGAACGAATTTCTTTAACACCACGAAACTGAGGATATTGCGACCAGGATATAGAGTGGTTTCTGAACCTGGCCGCCAACTTGGCTATCTCAATTCAGAACTAATGCAAAGGTGGGACAGTCCCTTTAAATATTCCCAAGATCACTACACTCTCACACCTGCACTCACCCTCCACTGTTGCAGCGAAGAGCGACTGCATGATGTAGAAGGTGTCGTTGGACCCCTGGATCGTGGAATAGCTCCCTCTGCTGTCGTACAGTCTGCAACGCATGCCACCACCTCTTCCCGCCACTTCTTCTATTTCTTCTCCTTCTCTAGCTCCGTCAACGCCAATTCTGAAGCTGACGGGATTGGTGCTGACGCTAAAACTAGCGCACTGGGGCGTCGCAGCACAGCGATGGCAGCATTGGCAGCTGTCGGCAACGACAGCTTCTTCGAACAGAAATTCATCTGGCAGCACACCGAAATGGACGGCAGTTCTGGCGCACTGCAGCATGAGTGGCGCAGTTGAAGGAGAAGTCTGGCCAAACCAGGGGTCATCTACAATTTCTGCTTGCCAGAAGTTTTGGTGTGGGGAAGACTCTGAGCCAAATGTTGGGGCTTCCTCAGGCTGCTCGGATGGGTCCACAGGCTCGTAATTATCATAATAAGACGTCCGGCTGTAGAGTTCGCCGTCTGGCTGTTGAACTTGTATGAAGGACGAGTCAGGTAGCGAATACGATGCCTCTGTCCCCTGTGCGGATAATGATAGGACCAGAGCCAGTTTCATCGCAGGCAGAAACTGATGAGGAGTGAGATGCGGCATCCTGAAAATGATTGAGCATCTCATATCACTCATGAGGTTTGGTGCGAAACATTTTGGAGGTTAGATAACAAGAAGGCGTTTAGTTAGTTTTAATTTCATTTTTACTACCCTAGTATTCCACGATTTGAAAAGTCACCCGGCAACAATTAAACGCTTTATGTTTTCTGTCACCTGGCCCCAGGACCCAGGTGACCTGTAACGAAGGTTTTTTTTGCGAATACATTTTTGCATAACATTGATAAATGTGTGCTTTGCATCTGATAGCGATTTTATTCATTCTCTGGAGCCCTAAAACGACTTAAGTAAAAACAAAAAACAATGTTCATGCTACACATAAAAATTGGTCAGCTTTGCCTTCCTTTCCGCTGAAGCCCCTACCTCGTTTGGTCCGACGCACCGTCTTATCTTGTGTTCCCTTACTGATACCTGGCGGCTATTACCTTAGATATCGTTTTACAAATCACAGCGCGTGGCCCCGCCCGTGATATGCACTATTCTGAAGACGAGGTTCTGCTGACGTCATGCTAGCGAAACTCTGATTGGTCGCCTAGCACTGAACAGAAGCTGTGATTGGCTGCTCCTCGTGCGGCGATGATCGTGATTGGTGGTTCGATTTGTACAGTATACCTAAGCAAAACAGGTCGATGCCCATGTGTCATGACTGTCTCTGCACTGGCTTTTGACATCGCATACGCTCCCAACCTGCAGCGACTAGATGAAAGGTTGATTTATCGTTCGGAATAAATAAATGTCAGCTGACCCCAACTACATGGCATACAGACTACAGAGTCCTTAAACAAGACACTGGGAAAATAATCCATTAGGTGGACAAGTTTCCGTACCACACATTCACTTGCTGCTCTATTCAGCTCTCCAAGCACTGCAGTGCTGAACAATCACCAGTGAACTGGTGATTGTGAACTGAAAGCATTTGTGCTCTTGTAATTTTGTTCATACTGTTTTATGTCTGTCTGTCTGTCTGTCTGTCTGTCTGTCTGTCTGTCTGTCTGTCTGTCTGTCTGTCTGTCTGTCTGTCTGTTTGTCTGTCTGTCTGTCTGTTTGTCTGTCTGTCTGTCTGTTTGAAACCGTTTAACGGTCTGCCTGTCCGCATGAAGCATACCTGTGCTCCCTGTTCCCTTCTTTCTCTCTCTTTCTCTCTCTCTCTCTCTCTCTCTCTCTCTCTCTCTCTCTCTCTCTCTCTCTCTCTCTCTCTCTCTCTCTCTCTCTCTCTCTCTCTCTCTCTCTCTCACTCTTTCTCTCTCTCACTCTTTCTCTCTCTCTTTCTCGGTACTGCCTCTCTTCCTCGCACTTTAGCGGGTGTCGACCTCAGGCTTTATGCAACACCTCATGCATCAGAGTTTATGCATCCTCCTCCCTCCCTCGCCCTATGGCGGTCGCTGACCTGGCTGGTCCTCTTTCTCCAAGATGCACCGAGCCCCAAAGCATATTTATGAGCTTGTTTTGGTCGTCCAACACATGGGGCTGCTGCGCTGCTGCCACGATTTGACGGGCCTCAATGATGGGTTTGGTATTGGGGAGTTGGTAGGCGCTACGCGAGTGGGAAGAAGACGGCTGGTGAGCGCTTTGTGCTATGTTTTGGTAAAGGTATTTGTTTTACCTACTTTCAGTGCATTTGATTGAGAGTGCACTGCTTGATTTTCTTGAATGGAAATTTCTTCCCCGACTTTAACCCTCGCCCGCACATGCCATTCTCCCATCCTAGAACGCACATGGGGGGGGGGGGGGGTTGCCACCCCCCGCGCCATTTCGTTCCTGTTGGAGATAGAGCTTAACAGTAAGGACCAAAAAGATTCTTTGGGAAGAGACGAATCCAATGATACCCAGTTGTACCTTCTCAGGTCAGTCATTGACCTTCCAGGTCAGGTCAAACTAAAAAATGTTGCTGTTTTGGGTCACCGTTGGATATCAAGTGTGCTGCTTATCAAATACCGATGACGATGCTGTTTTCTGGTGCCAAGCCAGCTAGAACCTCTTTGTCACACTACCCGACCAGAATTTTGCTGCTGAGGTCATTTCAGGTCAAGTTAGGTCAAGGTCAATTATATGTGTTTGTATGTCTATGTGTTTCTGTGTGTATACTTATGTGTGCACCGATTGTTTTTGGGTCCATATTACATGAAATCATGATCTGAGAAGCTTTTACCAAAAATGCAGTCAAAAAACTTCAAAAAAGTAAATTCAGCTTGCCTAAAACGCAATTATCTTAGGTGACCTAGGTTGACCTTGACCCTGACCTTGACCCCTGTACATCGTCGAACAACATGTTCCATGATAGGTAGGAAGTAAGACTGGCAAAAAAGGCCGAAATCAGGGTGTCAAAAGCTCATAAGGCCCATGGCAAACGCAAGATATTGAGAATTGGCCATTTGGGTCATGACATGACCTGAAAAACAAGGTCATATCTCCGAAACCAAAAACCACAGAAACTTAAAATTTTCAGTGGACATCAAGAAAGGATAGAGGAGCAGCTATACGAAAAATCAGCCTTCTAGCTCTAAAAATGTTGAGTGCAGAGCAGAAAGACTACCTGGGGGGTGGCAACCACCCCATGTGCGGGCGAAGGTTAATGATCAGATTCAATTTAACTAACTTATGTCGCTATGCAGCTGTATCCAGACTGTTCCAGTCCCTCATAACACGAATGGGACCGCACATGGACACACGTGAATATCATCATCCATTATCAAGTGAACTTTGATCGAACTTCACGAAATACTCGGGAAACCTGAACCATGACCAAACGACGGAACAGTGGTTGCGAATTCACAGAATTATCATTCACGATTTACACGAACGGACGCGCAGGCAAAACCATCCGTGAGAAGCTTCATTTTAATGTGAGAACGTGTTAACAATACCAGTAAAGTGCTGAATCACACCCACCACAGCGCTCTCAAAGTAAGCGATGGCAATTACAACAGACGCGACACATGATATGGATAATGGGACTGGTGGTTTCGCGTTGCTGGCGTAAAGCGTTTAGAAGATCATGCAGAAATACAGGATTGAGTAAATTATGTTCCCCCTCGTAGCAGGGCGCTGGTTAAAACTCGTCTTAAGCACATCTCTCTCTCTCTCTCTC
Organism: Amphibalanus amphitrite; assembly: GCF_019059575.1. Taxonomy (NCBI): domain Eukaryota; kingdom Metazoa; phylum Arthropoda; class Thecostraca; order Balanomorpha; family Balanidae; genus Amphibalanus; species Amphibalanus amphitrite. The sequence goes on along the minus strand of NW_024883145.1, from coordinate 1,746 downwards.
TCTCTCCTCTCTCTCTCTCTCTCCTCTCTCTCTCTCTCTCTCTCTCTCTCTCTCTCTCTCTCTCTCTCTCTCTCTCTCTCTCTCTCTCTCTCTCTCTCTCTCTCTCTCCCTCCCTCTTAACCCGCGCCCGGCTGGGGGTCCTGGATTTCCACGCCCTGCTGGGGGGGGGGGGGTGTTTGAACCCCCCCCCTTGTAACTCGGCTCCTGGGCCACGTAGCGATACGCGGAAGGCGGCGTTCGAAAGAGCGTCAAAAATATGACGAAATCACTTCGGTCAATTTTTTGGTCAGGTCAAAGGTCAGGTCACCAGAGGTCATTGAAGGCAAAATTTCACCGATTTCCAGGTCGAATGTCGAAAATTTCCAAGAAGCTAACGCATAACTCGAGAACCAATAGAGCTACAGCGCCGCGGAAAAGCGCATTCGATAGCTCTATTAAAGTCCTTTCTGAGTAATTCTCTCAGATTTGACCTAACGTCAACGGTTTTGCCTGCAGGGGGCAAAAACTGCAAAAATAGCCGATTTTTTCGGAAACAGTTTTTCTGCAATAACTTTTGACCCAAGCCTTGTACGAGCTTACTTTTACCGGCATCGTGTTCCTCTCGTCAAGACGCATCGAATGAACTGTAAGTTGACCCTGAAAGGTCAACTTGAAAATTTGACCTCAGGTCAAGGTCATGACCTGACCGGAAAGGGTCATGTTGCATATCAGTCGATCCGTATCGTCGAGCTGAACACATCTAAGGCGTTTTCATCGCTCTAGCATGCCTCTATCAAAAGTTATTTGCGAAAAACTGTGAGATACCATTCGTGACCTAAGATGACCTCAGGGCATAAACAAGGGTCACGGACACCATTTTTATGTTCAGTGTGTCTAAACCACTTGTAATTCGGTGTTTGGGAGTGTTTATAATGTCTTTTGTCCAAAAGAGGCGCATTTCAATTTTCTCCCATTGACTTATAATGGGGAGGTCGGAAAATTGACCTGACCTTAGGTTATCGATATCAAAATTCTGAGATATACATTTTGTACATGCTATTGCTCTTAGCAATCGCTGAAAGTTTAAAAGCGATCGGTCACTCGGTGTAGCTATGACAGACATTGAAACTTTTTATGAGGTGAGGTCACTTCAAGTGACCTGGTGACCTGACCTTGAATGACCTTGGTCTGAAATTTTCACAACATGTGTAGAATTGATGTATGATAAGGTGTACCAAAAACGGCGGCGCTCCGCGCCGCCGTTTTTGAGATATTCGCGAAAAAACCACAAGGGGGGTGTTCAAACACCCCCCCCCCCCACAGGGCGCGGGTTAATCGCTGCTCCACCTAATCGGCCTGATCACGATCATGAGATCCGTGATCTTATCAATTCTGAGGCTAAAAGGATCAGCAATGCACCCACGCGGTGCTTTGCCCAGTGCAGTCAGCTCCCACACTCAATCATGCTAAAGTTATTGCAGCAAGCATATGAATAACCAAAGTTTAGTAGGCCAATGTAATGTAGCTTCACGTACTGAGCGAAGCCAAACATATAGGCCGCATATGTTCAAGCCACATTACTGGCTGTGTCATATTATCGTTTGCGTTTGGAAGCCCGATTCGGAACATTTCAGGACAATTAGTAGGAAGCGTTCCGTAGCTCATCACAACCCCCATCCAATAATGACTGGGAAGCTCACATATCGTCGATAAACTAAGCCGGAAATGGTACAGCAACATACTAAATCATGGTTCAAGGCATCATAT